>NC_040026.1:19282164-19566748 GCF_000972845.2 Larimichthys crocea
CCAGAATTAAAACTGAATGAAATATCTGCACTTTATTGGACTATTTAAAGATGTAAAGTGTCGAAAAGTACATGGAAATTGTTGTAGGGGTGATGTTTGATGGAGCACAGTGCTAAAATAACACATGTTCAAACCTTCCAGCCATTCCTTGTGTTTTGTTTCACAGTGTTGTTTCGACTACTACTTTGTTTTCTTGGACCTTGGGTATCACCCACTCCTTTACCGATTTGTTTGCTTGTTTGCCTTTCCTGGTTTTGGACTGAGCCTCCCTGACAATCTGTAAGCTTTTGTACATTCATTTTTGCTCAATGAACCATTGATCTGCACTAGTTCACTGCCACTGAGTCTACAACTAGATCCTTCTCATATGTTTCACGTTTCCCTTAATTTAACTGTGTCTTTATTTCATTGTCCTCACCCTACCATGTTTTGAAATTTTAATTTCGCTCTTGTTTGGCCTCAGTGCCTGGCTCTTTCATATTTTGCCTGAGTATCCTGTTTGTACTTGGCTGTCAAAGCACTTTGTAAGCACTCTGTTTTTAAAAGGTGCTATATGAACTTACTATATTCATGGCAAAACACATTTTCATTTTATGCAACAGACAATTTTTAGAATGAGTTTTCACTCACAGTTTGGTTAGGCAACAAAACTAAAAGACCATGGTTGAAGAAGACCCTTTCACAACCATCTGCCTGAAAAACCAGAAGGCTAACTTCTCCCACTCGCTTGAACATTGGTGTCTGGCCAATGCAATCCAAACGCCTGAATGCTCTGCAGGGCATGTTTATTGAAAAGTACTAGCACTGCAGTGTGCATATTTCATTGTAGTGTTTGAATCATTGCTTAACTGTGTTAAAAATGTGAAGGTTTCAATTTCTAATAGAAAGTCCTGTAGTCCATATACATATCTTAGAATATGGATGGTAATCCAAAGAACACGCTTCACTTTTTCGGTAAAAGATACTTTCAATGTATTATTATTTTGAGCATCATTAATAGATGATGCTGTCTGTGCACAGCATCAGATCTTAATGATGCTCCACACCTGTCTTCTTCATAACAGTTTCATGATAATTAAAGCTTTGATATTGATACAGACGTGTTAAAACTGAGAAACACACTTTGCTTTGTAATAGCAGTCAATAAAAAAATATAGCAACAAACTGGTGTAATGATGTAAACGTGTAAGAAATGTGTCATTGAATTGTCTTTGGCTGCTAAATTACTACTACTGCTGATACAAATCAGGCCTATGTAAGTGCATGCATTATATGTACATCTCCCCCCACCCAGTCCAAGTGAAGGTTAAATGATTGGAGCTGTGTATCCCTTGTTAGACAAAACACACATTCACCACCACCAACAATAACATGGTATTCAGGATACACACAAAAGCACCACCACCAAATTCAAGATCAATCATCCATTCCGAAATGGATTTGCTACACCCATAATTCCCTTAACACCCAGTGTTATTTGTGTGCTGAATATATAAGAATGTGTGTGCATGTCCACATGGTTGAGGTGAAACTTCACTGCAAGTGAATAGTAATGCAACCCATAAATAATAATAATTATTATTAGTAAAGACCTCTTTGTATGGGCGTGTACAACTACACTTGTATCTAAAAAAACTACAGCATTCAAATAGCATAAGTATGAGAGAAATAAAAATGTGTAAATGTATAAAATGGTAAGAAGGGTGAAGAAAGGTGCTAAAGATTACAAGACAGAGAGAGAAGGACAAAGGGAGGGAAGGATACCAGAGGGTGGGGAGGGAAAGAGATTAAGCAACTGAGAAAGACAGACAAATCATTAAATTCATACCCTGGCCGTGAGGTAGATGGTAAATGAAGGCAGTGAAGGTGAAATTGTAACTGAGGGTGATACGAAATTCAATTATCTCTATTAGTTCACTTAATTATCTGGGCTCAGGTGCTCTTATGTTCCCATTATGTTATCGTTGGAAGACGGTGCCACTCCATTGGCTTCATCTGTTTCTCTTTGTGTTTCTGTGTGTTGTTCCTCGCCTGGCAGATGAATCAAAAGACCAGATCGGGTCAGTCAAACAGGCTTGAAAACCCTTTTGGCACTTTATGTCTGCAGGATTATAACATTTTCTCAAGGTTCGCTCTCTAAATGTCTCATCGAGCAGTGACAGTTGTATGGCTATGCTGAAGGGAGCTCATATTGACCACATGATGGTCAAACATAACTGAGGTTCAGAATTCATTCAGGACCTTGGAGACAGTGGTTGAGAAAACAACCTCATCACACAAGGTCCAAGTAGTTGGTGACACTCCATGGACAAACTATCTGCTGATGAGGACCATGTGATATTACAATAATGAAAGCAACAAATCAGCTACTAAACTGACTCGTGGTTAGATTGTTGTCCTAATTATTTGCTGTTTCCAATGTCAAGAATGAATTTTGAACCTCAGATTTTAAGCCAACATAGTAGAAGATCATGTGATATGATCAAAAGCACTACAGTATACTAAATGAATCGTATGGGGAGTTTCTTTTCTCAAAAATCTTAACACAACAAGTGGCTTGTATGTGTATTAATGTTTGCCATGTTTGGTCGGTCCACCAAAAAGCAATCTTAATGACCATGCCAATTGTGTTTTTGACTTTTCAGTTTGCTCCACCAAGATTTTTTTTTACTTATCTAGTCAAATATCTCAATATTTAAACAAGACAGACTAGCATGGGATTTTGTACATTCATGGTTCCCAGAGGATAAATCCTAATGACTTGTGAATGAATGATATTCCCTTGACTTTACCTTTGCCGTCAACATGAGATTACCATTTGTCTTTCTGAACGAAATGTCTTGACAACTGTTGGGTGGGGTTGGCATAAACTTTGGTTTACACATTCATGACCCTCAGAGGATTGTTGTGGAGAATTCCATCATCCATCAATGGTCAGTTCCGTCAGTGGAGAGAAAGATCACAAAGATCACAAGTCCAAGATGTGTCATGCTGAAAGGTTTATTGAAGTTTGGCCAAGGAACATGGAGAATCAATACACTTGTCACGACATGGTGCCGCCTCGATTCTGAAGAAGCGGTCTTCTCTGGCTCGTCTATATGCTTTCAGAATAGTGACACAACTACTCTATGTCCATAAATGATCATTAGTGGTCCGACATTGTTATCTGTTATTGTTGACTCTCTAGACGCTTGTACCCATCTGTTGTGTCGAGGGAGTGAGACAGCCCTATCCTCTGACATTGGTTACCATTGTAATGACAGCGTCTCTATAACAATCTAACATTCAACCCTGACCCTACAGTAACCTCAGGACATATACTTGACCCTGTGTAACCCCCATATGTGGTATGCTAGGATAGAAAATTCCCTCACAAAGACAAATTGTTTGTGACTTTGTTGATTCCTTAACTTTTACTTGTGTGCAATCATAAATTCAAATTTTCAGTTTGTCCAATACTTTGTTTTATGACCAAACATCTGAAAAACGAATGAAGCTCTAGCAAAAGAGTGAGGACGATGATTCTCTTGCGTATAGGTCTATAGTTAATTTCTCTTTTCATTATAAAGAACTAATTTCCTTGCTGATATTTTCTGGGGCTTTCAATCGTAGCATCAGCCGTCCCCTCCAGCTGATCTATCTAATAGCACAGTGGCACACCTGCATGGTCGCTGTCTTTTTAAAGATGATTCTCTCTCGGCCTTGTCTACGTTCATGCTGCGGCAGATTCATCAGCTTTAACATTTCATCACCTTCAGCAGAGTCATCAGCCGCCGCCACCACCAGTCTCTAGCCTCTATGAGGGAATTCATCTTGCTGCTGCTCAATCACCAAAATTTCCCTGTAGGATATAAAACCTTTTTCAAGACTTAATCACTGCATATCATCTATTATAAAAAAACTATTTTCTTTAATGTGTTCACTTGTCTCTCCTGACCTGAGTTATTTATCAAATGTCAGCTTGCTAAAATGCTGAAATAAGATTGTGAACATGCCAAACACGTTACCATTAAATATAGCCTTATAGATGAATGGCTGTAGAATCTTATTAACCTTTAGTTATCCATGCAAGACCAAAATGTATGAAACTTGTCCTCTCTCAGCCTGGGTGTCTTGCTCAAGTTGATCTAAATGGTACTTGTTGAAGAAATGATCCCTCTTCCGGACATTTTAAGTGGTGGATTTGTGATGCCCAAAAAGGACCCACCATCTACATGGACTAAAAAAAGAGACAGCGAAATATATCAAGGATTGCAGGCTCAAAAACCAACACCCAAGACCCCAGTATCACACAAGGACACTTCAGTATGGAAAATTTCTTTTAACTCCGCTTGAACCCCAGCCTTCCAGTCAAAGATCAATTTCTTTCTCCCACCAGGCCACATTGCTGCCACAACACAGAAATACACATCTTTTTTATGGGTATAATTTTATAAAATAACACCTCCATTACTTTGGTTGTCTCCCTCTGTAATGAAGTTATTGTTCTATGAGTGAGAGAGGCCCAGTCCAACTACAGTATGCTGCAAGGTCAGTGAGTGCTTATTGATTCACCATTCATCTGTTGTTGAGGTCATTACCGGCGTGGTAGCTGTGATGATAATCTTGATTATGGATGGATAGTTCAAGTGGTGTTATGAAGGACGGATGAGCACGGGGAGGGAAGAAAGGAAAGTGTGAAAGCGAAGAGCAGGAACGTAAAGAGGTAAATAAGAAAAAAGACAGTATAGCTGAATGAATGCATAGTTAATTTAAAAATTCTCCGAGCCAATATATTCCTTTGACATTCAGCAAAGTCATGGGAGTAAACAGAAAGGACAGGAGTGACAAATAAAACGGAGAAAACACAGCAAAGAAAAGTAATTAATCATTGTGTCTAGATCTGGGGTGGTTTGAGAAACAGAATCTCTCTGATAAGATATCTATTTCCATCACCGACCAAGTTTGTTCATCAAACCCCTTAATTGAAAACTAATTAACTGATTTGAGGGAAAATAATGAAATATTTCTGTTGCCTGTATCGTCTCCATCCAGCGCTGAAGTTTCTCCAGGGTCTCCGCTCTCCATCAGCGCTGGATGCTTTTCAATTAGAACCTTCATTAAAATGCCTCAGAGCAATTAATGAGCTCGTTAGAGTTAGTAATCACATAATCACTGCATTGATATAGATATCATTTCGACTAGAACTCATCAGACAAACAAATCAACAGCTGAGGGCAGCTTTTACAAGTAGGATAGTTCAGCTGCAATTATATTGCACACAGATTTCGTTGCCTTCCCTGAAAGCCGAATATTTATTGTATGTTCATTTACTTTATTTTATCCAACAGTTAAAATTCAAAACAGCCTTGTATTCACCAATCAATCAATGCCTACTGTTGCAATGTCAAGCTTTCTATTCTCACTCACCTTACTGTTGGCCGGAAGTCAAACACACGAACAGCATAGAGAATCCGGTTGATTTTCAAAATAAAACACCAAGTACAAACTTCCAATCATAACAACAGCAACAACAATTTGACTATGCGGCCTATTTATCCATGGTAGAATCACAGAAACCAGGGAGAAATTATCAAATCTGACCAAGTCTGGTGGGCAAAACACTCTTCTGAAACCCTCCCGGTGGAGTTTGAAGCCAAACCCTGATGTAACAGAGCTTTCTTAGTACTCTGCCCTTTGTACTATTCAAAACTTTGTATCTGGTAGTTGTGGTGCCATTGCATTCGGTGCTTCACCATCTGTTGCCCGGCACTCTTCTAGATTGTTAACACCTGAAACAAAATGTGCATAGCTCCTTTTAAATGATCTGAATCAAATCCGCAGTGTTAATATTTGATCCTATTTAGAAGCAGCTGCAAGAAATGGCAGCTTTTCAGCTACTTTACTGTCTTGTTGACACTTATGTAGTTATTTTTCAGTTAGTGGGAGATAAGGTCGCTGTCAGAAATTCGCGATATCTCAACTAGGAGTAGATTGAACTTATTACTGCAGCCCCGCGAACACTGATTCAACATGTGGAGGGAGTTTTGCCAGGCTCTCTGTGCCTAATTAGTAAGCTGGACAATCAAGGGGGAGGGGGTTAACAAACCGTCACCTAGGGGTATTATACAACTGTAAATGTATGAACCATTCTTGGCGAATTTTAATCATTTACAACATTGCCGATGTTTGAGAGGCAATTATACCAGAAAAATACAAAATATAAGTTTCTGAATGGGGTCAGATGGATTTGAGTGAGCCGCTTAAATAAATTCTATGTGGAAGTAATTACACAAATAGAGTTGGGTCCATATGTTTCACAATGTTCATTAAAAAAGTGCTGACTGCTAATATTATTCTACTGACTGAAAAAAAAATGATACAAAGCGATCCAGAGTTTGTTTTTTTTAGAGCGGAAAAAGCCAGAGAAATGCTTTTTCCACAAACTATTTGAAGAAATCTCTGTCCTGCTTGCACTGCTACGAGGAAGCATCAACAACTACCAAACATCAATGACGGAACATTATCAATTATTCAAATATCGAATGTCTAACTTTTATCCATTACCGAATACCCATGAGACGCTGGTACGTACATACACTCAGACTGAATGTGTGCAGTTCCTTATACGACACATTTATCACGCATCAATATGAAACATGAGGCATGAACAGTTCTCCCCAAGGCGAGAGGAAAGTGAATGATTAACAAATCAGAAATTATGCATTCCCATTGGTGTACATTGGTAAGCTGGTGTGAATGTGTTTGCGTACATGAGTGAAAGAGACAGAAGGAGGACGATGGCCACAGTGGAAGGAAGCTGTGCGCGTGTGCGTCTGCATTTTTATTTGTTGTGCCTTTGGAGATTTGGGGAAGTAATAAGAAATATTTAAAAGTTGAATTTTACCAATAGAAGCAGAAAGGAAGCAGCAGGACACGAGTAATGACTATGCAGTGCAGTGAGAAAAGAGCAAAAAAAGGAAACACACATACAAATGTGTACAAAAATCACCTACACACAAATCTCAGAGCTCAAATCCCTAAGCAGAGGTATTTTGCAGAGACATCTCGTCCGCTGCATATAGACCCAGTTAGCCAGGGGAGCATATCCGCATTCAGGTGCAAAAAGTACCTGATTCTGCATTTACGATAACACCAGGCATGTTCAGCTGCAGTAAAGGACGATTTCCATCTGAGTGCTGCAGCTTTAGTAGCATTTCAGAAACACACACAAGACTGCCCGGTGTCATTAACAGAGCCCGACAACTATCAGTCAGAGATAATGCTGAGTGTCTATTTCTAAGATGGCAGCTGATCATGAGAAACATGAGTGATAATGAGTCTCAATTCAATACAGCACTAAAAATGGATTTACAGTATTCTGGTATTTACTGCACACACATGAGACGTAATCCATCTCAAATCCTGTTTAAATATCTTAATCTTGAGAATTTGTTGACGCCGTGAGATGTAAGATACGATTCAGCTGTTATTGGATATGACATAACAAACTGTGCAATATTATGTCGCATTATGTTTTTTAAAATCAGTAAACATTAAACAACAATATTGCACTGTTGCTTCTGTACATTGTAAAGAATATAGCTGATCAATACATTTATACAATAATATTTCACAACATAAACACAATAAATGTGCCAATGGAAAAAAGAAGGTACAGGTTATGGCTAAACATGAATATGATATTTTACAGTTTTCTCCTGTTATAATCAAAGACCTTCAATATATTTCTATAGATAAGCCACATGTTTAATCACAGAAAAGTTAGAGGATGAACAGAGTTACAATTCATTTTTATTTTTAAAAAACCATGGTGAGAGGCAGAGGATCACCTAACAACCACCTCTACAAAAATGAATGGAAATCCATAGTTAGGTAGAGATATTTCAGTCGACTGACTATCAGACAGACAGACCGCCTTTGCCATCCCTCGAGTCATGCTGTTAGTGTGGCTAAAAATAATGTTCCATGAGATTACTCAACAGAAGTTCCAGACCTATTACTAAGTCATACCGGCCTTGGGCTGTTCAACATGTTTTGTACATCATAAAGTAAGTCATGCTGACCATGCAGCAACAGAGAGTACAGACAGAATACAACAATTGGTTACCTGAAGTTGTTTAACCTTCAAAAAAGCTTTAATAAACACAGCCGTGGTAATCCCATCTGTACTGACTACGATCTATGTGAAAACTTCATTCATGTCATTTACTAGAACTTCTCTCTCGCTGACGCCGACATAAACGGGGCCCATATGGTTTTGCACATTAAAGAGCCACATATGGGAAGTGTTTGAGCGTACAAATGTCATGCAGAGTTTGTTGTGGTTGTCATTGACAAACGTCTGCTTGCATGACTCGAGCCGTCAGCCGGGGGCGCGCGAGGTAAGCCACTTTCCATCTGTCGCCCCACTAGCAGGTGGCCTGGATAATGATGTGGTGTAGCATGGCTCAGACAGGGCAGCGGGAACAACATCACTTATCCTTTATTTTACTATGAAGATGAAAGTGAGAGGATGATACATGCGTCACAGTGAATAGTTTCAGCTTGCATGGGCAAAACATTGATAAGCTACACGCAGGGTGATGGGGATTATTTCACAGGGATTTTGTTGAACCGCTGCAAAGTTACAAAGGATCCTGTGTTCAAGCTACTTGACATCAAGCAAGCCTCTTATACTACCAGGTCCCATGGTGCTGCTGCATGACTGACCCTCTATGTCTTGGTGGAAGTGGATCTGTCCTACCATGTGCTGCATTGAGGAGTTGTCGTAGAACTCTAACCGAGGCAATGTAAACAGATGTTTCACCTTAGATATTTTCATACATGGTTATTAGAGAAACAGCATTGTTCATTGTGTACTTGAACTATGGAACTAGCTTGCACCACAACGTCCACCTTGGCGGTGTCCAACTTCGCACAAGATGTCGACATTCAAGGAGTTTGCTGCATTGTTAACGTAAAGACAGACAGCGACAACCTTCAGTTGTTGTGGAGAAATTGCTGAAGTCAAAGGTCAGTGTTGAGGTCAGGAGGGAAGAAAGTGTTCAGGACCCTCTGATGTCTTATGCTGTGTTATTTATTGTCGCTTGGCCAAGGAGAATTGGAGACACTCTCAAAGTTCATCAGAAGTGCCTGAGTCGGTCTCACATTCTGCCGAACTCGTGCTGGTGGATCGACTTTAAACCCCAAGATAACACCACAAATACTAGATAATGTTTTTACCCATGGAGGTGTTATTGTCAACATCTAGTCTGGAGACACAGATGTCTGTTTACGCAGATTGGAACATCAACGGCAGCTATCTATTATGTCTAGGAAGGCAGCAACAGGTCTCTTTGACCCTGGACACCACAGTGTTGAAATATAGTGGCACCTAATCAAAGACAAACAATTAATACTGCCGAGGACCTCAAGGCCCACACGTGACCTCGTGTAACCTAAGGATAGAAAATTCCACAACATGAATGAACTTCCTTTAAAAAGCCTTCCACCATTGTTGTTGCTACTTGTTCGGTGTCTGCTGCTAACCTTACATCACATTCTCATCACATCCTCTAAAATTTAATAATTGAATAATAATTAATGGCATTTTTGCCATTACATCTGAGGACACGTGCAGAGTAATGCAGAATATGCTGGGGGGAAACAAAGCAAGACTGTGATTCAGTAGCTGCCAGCAATTAAAGGTTTCACTCCTCTGCTAAGTTGACTATAAGATTTTAAAACAAAGCCTTGAATTCTTGACAACAACATTAGCCATGATTATGATGATTTAAGTATGGAAAAATGGACAAACAGAACCAATGTTTCCTCAAATATGTCCAGACAGATGGATTCAGCACACTGGATGGAGGCCAGACACCGGGCCTGTTAACTGAGGTGTTGAAGAGCGACGGTCAGCATGAACAAACTCCAATCACAGTTCAAGAAATCTGAGGATTCTCAAACAAAACACACAGTTTCATGAAGTGAGAGGACACACACACAAGCACCATGTCTAGTCTTTGCCTCTTGATGCTCTTAAAGGATATCCTCTGAGGATTGAGAGTGTCTCAGACCCTCAGCTCCCCTCCTTACACACACACACACACACACACACACTGAGTTTATCTCATGGGGATTATGACATGGAAAGTCCTAGACATGACACACCAACATGTAAACACACACACGTTGTACTGGGATTAGAACATTGACGACGAACTCACACTTGACATTATATGTGTCTCTGTGACTGGGACATGACCACAACAGTCTCTCTCACACACACACACACACACACACACACACACACACACAGTACATGCAAGGTAAAACTGGCCGCTCTCTGTCAAATCCTATTAAAAAATAAATGGTTATAGGTTCTAATCCCTGCGCTCAAACCTGAGCTGCACCGCATGACAGACAAACGGATAAACTGACAGCCACTGAGAGAGAGAGTGAGACAAGTATGGCAGACAGACAGACAGACAGACAGGCAGATATACTGCACTTGAAGAAAGTGTTTTTTTACTAATAAAAACTTCAACTATCACCTCCAACAGGAAACTACGTGGTTCCTTCTGACAGCATCAATTTGAACACTACTTACTCTGGAAAACCGGCTCCTAGTTATCAAAGCTGTTGCCTCATATGAAAACGGAAGCAATTTCTTGAAACAAAAGCAATGCTGTCTCGTTGCCAGTGATGGATGATAGCTACATATTGACAGGAGCGTCTGTTACTGGAGAGGAATTCCACCAAATATGCGTCGTCTGACTTGTTTTCGGCCTCTTGTTTGTATCTGGTTAGTTATTCTTGAGCTCCAATATAAACCACACTCAGACGGTGCTTTTGTGATTCATGAACATTGTCAATAATGATTTGATTTAGTGCAAATTTAGTCATAAAATAAACCAGGCCATGCGTACGATGCTTTCATTTTGCCCTCATTGAAGTTAACTGTTCACCGATTGTTCTGAAGTGGACGAGAAAAGCACATTTTCTTTTTTAAGTACACTTTTAAACTATCTGAGTTCAGATCATGGCACAATAATAACGCAAGATTTCCTCTCTGAGGATCGAAACTTGAGGGAAAGTTCTCATCAGAATCTTAATTTGACCAAATTAAAACCCAATTAGACAGACCTAAACAGATTTAGAAGATAAGAAAGATAATCTTCCATCAGTTCTTTCCTTTTTTTAACTATAGGCACTGCATTAGTGGATTCATGGAGAGAGAGAGACTTTTCTCTTGAGCTAAATGAATGAATACAGGGCTGAACAATTAAACAGATGAATGTATTAATGATTGAGGGACAACAAAGAAGCAACAACCTGCTCAGAGATAAATTATGTTGTATTATTATGTGTTGTGTATTAAAAGAGATTATGTGGGGCCTGGATTATTTATCACTACATAACTATTTTTAAACAACACACAGTTTGTTCAGATTAATTCAGGACTGGAACTTCCACCATGTGGGAGACGATCCTGGATGGTGGATGGAGTTTAGTTTTTAAGTTTTTATAAGAGTTAGTTTTAGGGTTTAGGATAACGTAAGCATGTCTGTCCTGCTCTTTAAATACAACTATGGCCAAACATTGTATTCGAGATACCATGAAATTTCCTAGACTCCAAAGCCCTTTAGTCTTTATCCTCAAAGACTTTTCCCCTTGTAAAACCTATATTCTTCTGAAAATTATTAAAATAAAGCAAAGATATAACCTCTGTGTTTCTCTTTTGGAGACAACAGAACGTTGTGTAAATCCACAAATATTATCAAACCGCATATGTGCCGCAGTAGTATAGAATGACTGAGTGCCCAAATTTCAACACTTCCAGTTGCCTCCATCCTACAGCAGTGCATCACTTGGTTGGTCTGATTGATGAAACAGGCCTGTTGGTTGACTGATGGCTGGCCTGAAAGAGAGACCATATATAAGATATCAATCACCAGTGTGGGGCTAGTATGTTTCGTAAGCGGCACAGACAGACGGTGGGTGAGGATTCGACCCTCTGAACCACTTTAAAATCATCCATCTGACGGATTGGGAGAGAAAAAGACAGAGAAGAATGGTTCACTCAGTTTATTACCCAAATTTCACAAAGTTCACCCACATTAAAGCTGCTCCAATGATGGAAAAGAGAAGCAGTTTGCACTCAGCCTCGTGTCATTATTTGATATGTGGACCGTAACACTGATCTGATCAATGGAAATTACACTAATTGATTGATCGCCAGAGTGTGGGTGTCGGCCAGACGGATCAGTTGTTAGTGTGAGGCCAGTTTGTCATCATCTTGGGATGATGAGGGATGATGTGACCTGTGAAACGCTCATTATTCATCCGTCAGCGAGACTGTCAGATGTTGTGAGAGACGAAGACAGATAGCAGGTTGGACAGGAAACGATTACCAAGCATTGGTAGATTTTTCAGTGTTGGCACCCAAACTGGCAACTATTCACTTTGGTACTGATAGATATATTTAAAGGATCAGGGTGTTTTCGGATTTAGTGGTGGTTTGTAACCCCCTACACTCTCCCTCTCGTTCCAGGTGTGAAGGAGAAACCATGAAACTACTATTACCTATCTGGAGATGTTTAGTTTGTCTTGGCTTTAAGGCCTCTGCACAAACATTGCATTGCAACCGTGGCTGTGAAAGCAAAGCCAATGTGGAAGTGCCAAAAACTGTAGTTCCTCAAACGTACACTTGAGCTACAGAACAAGTCAGTCTCCGTAAGTCCCCAAAATGTTTACAGCCTGGTTTTGGTCTCTATAGACAACTGTAGTGAGGGTGTATTTTTATAGAACTCACATGTTCTTAATAAGGTTTAAGGTTACGAATAATTGGAGTGGACGTTTTCTGCCTCAAATTCACGGACGGTCCGTGTGTTTGCCCATTTTGATATTAGGTGTGAGGCCGCAGAGGCAGGACTGCTAAGATGGCCACGCTACTACCCTATGGGTGATGTCACGGATACGAGTCCATATTTATATTGTCAATGATCTATGATTAAACTAAACACTGGCTAATGTAGAAACACGGTGGAGCACATAGCAGCGTCTGTAGACATAAAATGCTTATTCTAAAAGGTAACAAAACAATTATTTATTTAAAATATATATAGGTATGAATATTATATTCCATTTCAGCCATATTCATATTACACACTGGACTATTAATCAATTATTTAACTCACAGAATCACATAAAAACTGATAGTAAGTCTGTGAGAGAGACCAACAAATGGAGAGACAGACAAAACAACCCAGCGTGTAAACAGAAGAGACAGACTAAGTGACACTTAGAGTGAGGAGAAATGATTCCTGCCTACCTTTTTCACTCTCTTTTGACACTTTTATATCGTTCCGCTCTCTCTCTCACTCTCCAGACTGTGATTATAGTCAGTGACGGGGGGTTCAGGAGGGCTTTGTCTTGTGCAGTCTGCATAATACCGCTTCTTATGAGATATTACTAGTAAATAATTCATACGCCGAGTCGCACAAACAGGCACACAAGCGCATTTACGCATTTCTGTGGGTTCAAGCCATCACACCATCTTAGAGTTTTTTGCATTTTCACTGCGTCATGCCTCAATGTGCAGAAAACCTGTGAAGTCAGACAGGAAAGCGGTGTTTATATTCAGGTCCTAACACACATGAATAAGAGCAAATGAGAATTCAAGGTACATTTACGTCATATTAGCCGCATTGCATTTGCATACGCATGCAATTTCCTTTTGTTTTCATGAGTTATTGCTCAAAACAAATATGACAAAATGAATAGCCAGAGGCAGGGAAATATAAACGGAGCACTGAAGTTCAGTTAAAGTGTCTCACTGACTTCACTGAGTCACTACTACTGGTACTTATTTGATTTCTACACCTTCTCTTTGTAATAAGGGGATGATTTTGACACATGCTGTACAGAGGTGCGTGGCCTTAACAACACTTTGACTGTATGGTAATAAAATGACCTTTTTCCACAGTAACTATGAGTAATTTGAATTCAGAGGAGGAAGCCTTTCTCTTCAAGCCCCAGCACGTCGTCACCTAAGCATAGGTGGCATTTTAGAAGAAGAGAGAAGGGACATTAATTGCTTCTTTCTTGCATGGCCCTGACTTATTTCTTCCATCCTTTCTTTTAGTATCATTGTTTAGTTATTAGATTCTTTTTTTTTTTTTGCTTTAACGCAGCGCACTGACACTGGACAGCTAAGAATATGGATGGTGTGTGACAAAGGCCTGAAGCCATTCATGGTCATCTGTGACTTTAATTTGAATAAAAATTTAATATATCTGTCAGACTCTGTGGCGGAAGCAAAATAAAGACAGATGAAAAATAAAAGGCTCTGGAGGTGTCGAGTAAAAACAAACCTACTTTTATTTTAGTGCTGGCCACCTGTTAATGCACTGCAGTGATGAAGCATGTGCATTAATCACAATATGATATGCCCCAGTTATCCCAGTAACACATTTTTGCCCTGTCTGTTGTAGATTACACGTACACTTAGTTCATTACTTCTTGGCTTGTTTTGCTTATGATAGAAGTTTGATTTGTTATTGAGCTTTTTTTTTTAAAGCATATTTCTTTTCTTTTTTTTTCCTTCTTCCTTGACAGTTTGCTCCAGGCGACACATTTGGTGTTGTCGCGAATTCCCCAGAGCATTTTATTTTGACACATCAGCCACAAGACGCGCTTTTGTTAGAACGCGTTTCAAGTCGTGAACGCCGTTACCAAGGACACATCATATCTGTCACAGCCGTGGGTGTGCGCAGAACCACTAATAACTGATCTGCAAACATGACTCGGGGAAATTTCAGTAGGAAGGGAGTGAATTCAAAAGCCTAAAAAAGAAACACATCGACTTTTTGGGAGACTGGTCAACTAATGTGAGATAGAGGACATTTACGAGACTCGCTACTACAATTACTGCCGAGTGGCACCTTAACCTAAACTTTGAATTTAAATCAGTTTACTTTCATTTAAGTCAGATTATGTATGTAGAGTAACAAGCAACTATAGCTGTCAAGCAGTGCAAGCACTGATGCTGTGGAACAAAAATAAAGTTACATATTATTATATACATACATACACAAGCCCTTTCTGCTGTCATAGGTGCTCTCTACTTGTTTATTTATGTGTGCACACTATGGGGGGCTTGTAATCTCATTGTACTTGTATAATGACAATAAAGGCATTCTATTCTATTCTATTCTATTCTATTCTATTCTATTCTGGTTTCCTCCCACAGTCCTGCAGGTGTAACTGGTTAACTGGTGGTTCTAAACTGCATGTAGGTTACAGAGAACGGATAGGTGGAAGTATTACCATTACAAGTGTTAATACTTAATTAATACAGAGTTAAAGTATTGATTCTTTGTAACTAGTTTCCCATTTCCAGCTGTGAAATGAATGCAGTGAAGCAAAAATGTTGTGGTAAATATTTACAAGTGAAAACGGAGTAGAAGTATAAAGTAGTAGAATATGGAAATACTCAAATTTGTACTTAAATATACTCAGTATTTAATATGATATATAAGAAACCAGGACTAATAATAATCATAATTAATAATTACTTCTCAAGCTCTTTGTGAAGTATAGAAAATTTACTCCATAGTTTGTTCATGTGACTTGCTGTTACTTGAATTTCTTTATTTTGTAGTGTTTCCTGTAGATTTTCATAAACAGTGAAGATAAAAAATAAAACCTACATGAGGATGTGGAGGAACAGATAAAGGTGAGCTCTGTTTGATACAGTATGAAGAAAGCAGCCTCATCTTGTTCGTTCATATTTGTTCACATCTATCTTTATGCCGTGTCTCTGAATGCTATTTTAATATACTGTCCTCCCAGGGACAGGGTAACTCACATTGCTTTACCAAGCCCTGAGGACATTTCTAAATTATTAACTGCAGACTCAGATACACACACACACACACACACACACACACACACACAGAGTCACAGAGAGAGTGAGAAAGAGGCAAAGGAAGCCTGTATTGTGGCATAAGTGGCATTATTTGGTCTGAGAAAACTAATTATTAGGAAAGGAAGTGCATTTTTATGAGAGGTTCAAGTTAGGGAAATATGAAAAGGAGAATGCATAAAGTGTGTGTGTGTGTGTGTGTGTGTGTGTGTGTGTGTGTGTGTGATGAGAAGTCGACTGAGAGGGAGAAAAAAAAATGTGTGGCAACCTGTAGCTTCTATATTTTGACCCAGAGGTCTTCAATATTTTTCAGGCTAAAGACCCACTACTACATTTATTGTATAAAATTGTGCTGCACATAATATTAAATTAGACTAACAATAACTAGTAAAGCGATTTATAGTGCTACCTGTCATGGCTACACAAGGATTTATGGGTAGCCAATCATCATTGTTCTGTAAATTATCATTATTTTATGAATAGAGACATTTATTTGTGTATTTTCAGACTTATTTTACTTTTTCTCAAACCTGCAGTAACTCTGAGGAAGATCTCCTGTCTAGGTTAGGGCTACAAACCCATGATTATTTCATCGTCAATTCAACCGACTAATATTTATGCAAGACATGAGAAAATATAAGTGAGTGACGGGCTAGCAAGACGTGTGTAGTGGCAGCAGGCTCTGCGTAAACAGACCTCTTAATGGTAAATGGTCTGACCTTTACATTGTGTATCATATTTACCCATTCACACACCGATGGGAGCAATTTGGGGTTCAGTATTTTGCCCAAGGAGCCGGAGATGAAACCACTTATCTTATAATTTGAAAAAATTAACTGCTCTACTTCCACGGCTGCTTCTGGATATCCATAAAAGTTACATTTATTCGTGGAGCCGTAGCTTAGCCGTAGGTTTTTTTGTTGTTTTTTTCCCCCAAAGTTTCAGTTTCATTATTTCTTTGAGTAGATAATAACAGCGCAGTTCGGAAAAGACATTTAGCTGTCTGTTAAAACTGGACTAAATTTTGCTTAAAAGGTTTTTTTTTTACAATAACTTTTATTATAATGGCACTTGATGACTGTGGTTTATGTGTAAAAAGGTTCTACGGGATCTTTTGGACCAACGTTTTTTAAGAGCACTTAAAAAAATTAAATCCTTTACATAAATTAGTGTTCTAGTGGGTTTCAAAAAGTGAGCCGAGGCATATTGAATTCCACCTAGAAACCATATTCGTGTAGAAAATGTCAGAAAATGTCCAAGTTGACATATTAATATGAATATGTCAACAGTGAGATATTCATACGAGTAAGAAAAGTAGCAGATATCCACATATGAAAAGGTGGAAGCAGTTATTTGACATTTTGCTCCATCCATCCATCATATTCTGCTGGAACCTGGCTACAATCATTTGCTCCCATTAAGCCACAAAAGCAGTAACGGCGTCGTCCGTGTGATTTTGGGAGATTAGGTCTGCCTCTCAGATGGAGTTCAAATTCATCCCAAAGGTGTTGGGATGCTGTAATCGTGCTAAAATAGATAAATACTATAACAATAAACAGAGAAAAAAAACAAAACAATTCCAGCCAAACAGACTGCTGGCCCCGGTTGTTCAGGGCACCATCTGTATGCACTCAGAGAGGTCAGCAAAAAGAAAACAAACATACCCTCCAGACACAATTAAAAACAGTCCCTTTCTGAGGGAAACTTTTAATATCGACAGACAGACCCGTGAACCTTCCTCGGTGGTTAGTGCTCTCCTTCCCAATCAGCCACACACACACACACACACACACACACACACACACACACAGGCACACACACACACACAGGCACACACACACAGGCACACACGAGAACCGGATGCCAACTGTGTCACCACTGGTGTAAACAAACAACAAGCAAGTAATATGTAATAAGCTGTGACCAACTTACTCACATAGGGGTTCGACCCTGGGATGTCTGGGCCAGGAAATAAATGAAATCAAAAATGCACGGACACATTTTGTCTATTTTTTTAAATTAAAACTAAAGTTGTAATGCTTAATGGGAACCGAGAGTCCTTAATAATCGAAACAGCATGCGAGCATTTCCGCCTCCGCAATTCCGTGAGCATAAAGAAATGTGAACATGTTTAGCATCTTTAATGTTGTTCTCAGTGAACCAAAGGGAGCGTGCTTTTGACTTGTTGCATGTCGTCGGCCAATGTCAGTTCAGCAGGTCTGATCCATGGTCTCTATAATTAGTTTGTATCACGAGCTTGTGCAGCTCATCTAATATTAGTGTTAAATTAAAGTTTAATGTGTGGAGACAGGGTTAGGTATTGTGTGTGTGTGTGTATATGTGTGTGTGTGCGAACGTGTCTTTGTTTTTCCAGAAAATTAAAAAACAGAAAACAAGCGCGTCACTGATCCATCTTTCTCACCTTGTCAACTTTACTTTGGCACATCCTGTCTTGCCTGAACCCGGGGTGACAATGACAGGCTGATTGTGTTCTGCATTAATTATTACTGAGTCTAACTAATAAATGAACACGCCGAAGTGGCAGAACAAATCTGCAGTGAAAATAGATCATTAAATAAATAAATAACGCGCCCGGAGGCAGATGTGACCAAATGTCAAAAACTGACTCGCTTGTTTTGTAGCAGTCGGTGTGACACGAGGCCAACAAGTGTCAGTCCTGCTGAAATCAATGCGCAGCGGCATAATCATGACACTTGCTATTCAACCTATTATGGTGCCTTCAAGTGCTCTGTTGGAAATATTCGAATTTAAAGTCAAACATATGAATGATGCAAGCGAATGGACACTGAAAAGTTAAAAGTCTCACACGGCTGTGCCTGCAGCCAGTGTTTCTTTTATTTAAAGGTGATTTTTTTATGAAATATAGAGAAAAATGTTGTATTCACATTTCATCACAGTGCAAAGTAAAGACATTGACAATAGTTCAAGAACTCTTAACTCGATGTTAAATGTTTTACACTCGAACGCCTCAGTGGGACACAAAAGTAGCACCGATCATTATTTGTCTTACATAAGAGCTAAACGCTTAAAACTTGTTGACTTCATAGATCTGTTGGGGTTGTGGTCAAAAAAGGTGAAAATCCTGAAAAATAACTCAACTCAAAATATATTTTTCATGATGCTGCAGCTTTTGTCATGTGTTTGAACTCTACAAACTTTGCGAATCGCCTCCGGTACCCTCATAACTTCAGTCAGACACAGAGGAATAACGACGGGATAAAAAGGTTTTAAAAGTTTTAAATGATTTTCTTTACTGTTAAGTCCAGGATTATAAATGATAATAACTTATATCATAAGGATAAATGCGGTTCAAATTATACAGGAAGTAAACATCACCTATTGTTTCAAGTGGCATGGGTGTTAGATACGAATCAAATACGGAGAGAGACCTACACAACCCTGCAGTGATTCGCTGCAATGCCTGATTTCGTCAGTTTAAGATGTAAGACTGTACCTGACTCAGATTGTACCCAACTGTTCAATACAAAGACACAACAATCGTTTTAAATTTGTTAAACTTCTACAGGCTATCCACCTACGTGAGTCTTTTACCTGTAAGGCTCTGGTCTTAATGCCTTTATTTGTCTTCTATGATGTGAAAAGATTTCCACGCATTCAGAGTAAGTAAAACCGTTCGTCCTCCTCATGGAGTCTCTCCTGCCGGGCTAGTGGCAGCTCTGTCAGCCTCGGAGTCAATCACGGTGGACGTTCAAAAGTGGTTTAGCCGTCTTCACTGTCATCCCCCGGAGCAGCGAGCGTTGCAGCAGCTGCTGCCCTGCCTGTCCGCCGTCACACTGCCCTCCAATTTCCATCACCCTTCTCTGCCTTTTGTGGGCACTGTGAGACTTGGTTTGGAAAGTTTACAGCCTATCATGCTGTCGCTCTGGTATTGATCTGTGTACAATGCGAGTCGACACAGGGTCTTCTTGACTAATGACTTGAATCATGATTTTTCAGGTTAGGGTTACAGAGGCCAGTCAGTTAATAGTATATATAGAGGACAGAGATTCTGGATCTGTGAGGTGAAGCCAACACGGAATGTAAAAATCCAATTGTATTGAGCCCTACGTAAAAATGACCCTGCTTCTCATTTGATTCATTGCCTCAGTAAACCGTTTCCTCATGAGTTTATGGAGTTTATGGTAATCACTAGTTTTAAGTCTTCATTTGGTGAATTATGGTCCAATCTAGACTAAAATACATGGTAAAGTAGGGTATGTTTTTGGGCATGGCTACCTTCTGATTGACAAGTCATTCTCGGCGAATCCGTCCAGCGCAATACAGATCAAATATGAGTCAAGATTCAGTTACTGCCAGCAGAAACATATTTCAGTGAACTGTTTAGCTGTGATATAACTATATAATTAGACAGGATAGGCATTTTTTTCTGTCAAAACCAAGTGCAGCCCAACTCTGTTCATCATCCTTTCTGCCTCCAAGATGTCTATAATGCTGAATAAAGCTTTAAAATGATTGCCCATAAACCAATAGGTAACGTCATACTAAGTTTACACACCTTTGTACACATGCAGGGACGGACTGGCAATCTGGCATACAGTGCATTTGCCCGGTGGGCCAACGTGGTATTTGGGCCGACAAGTCCCGATATATAGATATTTAACGAGTAGATCACACACCCCGAACACACTCTTGGGCTTGGTGATGGGCAATGTGGGCCGCGCCGGAGCGGGGGCGGGCTCTGGTTAGGCTACGGCGCATGTCACATCTATGGCGCACGGAAAAAAAGTTTGCTTGGGGGGGGGTTGGTTCGGTTGTGGGCTTCTCTGGTCCAAAAATGCCAGGGCCGATTTTTTGTCCCAGTCCGCCCATGTACACATGTAGATTAGATATCATACTGAAGTAGTCCCTCAATTAACTCTAAGCTAAATCCAAAAATGCACAATTAAAGAGCTGCCAGTCTTCTTGCCGATGGCCTCGTTCACTTAGAGTAATTATCCTAATACCTCAAAATGAATGTACTAATGGTAATTTATTGATTTCTAAATGCTTCACATATCACCTTTTAGCAAGGTAATGGATGGGTCGCAGGAGGTACAGTGAGGAGTTTAGAGGGAGTGGAGGAGAGGGGAGAGAGCACAAAATCCCTGTGGTGTTCACAGCACGGGGGTCCGAGTATTAAGATTCTCGACCACACAAATTGCCTTTTATATGACGGGGAGTATAACCAGGTAGAAAAACGTGCTGTGAAGCTGTACAGTGTGTGTGTGTGTGTGTGAAGGTCATACTCTGATTAGCTATTGATCTGAACCAACCGTAAGCTCTAATGTTTCCTATTAATTACTTAACCAGAAACAGACCGTCTGCACCTGTATGTGCGTCTGTTTGTCTGCGGACGTGTCGTGAGTATAAAATAGCATTATGTCTTGCGTTGGCCTTATTTTTTTCCTTTCATAATTATCATCTAGACAGAGCGTATAATGACCCATGATAGAGAGCAGAAATGGAAAATAGGAGGTGTACGTGCAAAGAGAAGAGAAAAGCGGCAGCAGTACAGCACAGCAGTACTCTTTGCTCTTATGCCTCATCTAACAAAAACATGATTTAGAAAGTAGTCAGATAGGTAGAAAGTTATATTCACTGTCCTGAAACAGATATGATGGCATAAAAGTTATTGAAAAACCTTTCTGAGTTAGGTGACAGTACATAAATTGTGGACAGAGGTTTGGGAGAAGCGTCTTAAACCTGCCAGCAGGTAGCAGCCCCCATTGGCACCAACAATGAGGTCAGATTATATGGAAACTTGTGTAAGAATTACCCTCATTCTCAACTGATTTATAGTTTCCTCATGAGTTTATGGTCCTCATAACGACAAAGCAGGGTATGCCTTAGGGCACTGACTAGTCATTCTCTGTGAATCCGTCCAGCACAATACACCGGGCTGATGAAACTCAGATCAAACTAGGCAGTGCTGATTAAAAATGAGTCATGATTCTGTTAGTGTATCGACAATGTCTCGCCTCTAATGCGTTCAGAAACTCATTTTACTGTACCGCAAAGCTGTAATACGAGTTAAAGCCATTTGCAGCCCAACAAATCCACCAACTAATAAACCGAATAAACCTTGAAAAACGGTCGTCCACGAGCCAACTGGTACCATCGCAGTGGGTTTACAGCGCGCACAGCACCGTGCACAGTGGCAGACATCAGCTGAAGTAGTTTAAAGCAAGCTGTAACCGGAATCTGGAGTGCTGGAAGCATTGGATTGATGAATCATGCTTCATTATTTGCCAGTCTGATGGACGGATATGGGTTAGGCAGATGCCAGAAAACGCAACCTAACAGCATGTGTAGTGTTGGCTCTAAGGTTTGGTGGAGTGGAGATAATGGTCTGGCCCAGTGAAGAGTCTCCTTAATGCGACAAAAGAAATACAAAGCCTGTTGGGCACTTCCAAATTTGTGGAAACAGCTCGGGGGAACCCCTGTGCACAAAGCGAGATTCATACAGACATGATCAGACAAATCTGCATAATAACTTTCTGTTGCTGTTGTCTCTGAGCTGGCTTTCCACCATGATTTATTCCACTCTCTCTTAACCCCCCGAGGTCCTATCAATGGCTTTTGTGTGATTGCTCAGACTGCGGAAGGTTAAGTCTGAGCCAAGGCAGCTCCTCCAGAAAGGGAAAGTGAAACTTGAATTCTTCCTGATTTCCTTTTCTTTGTTTACTCCTTTCTGTTATTGAAGTAGATTATTTTGACTCAAGAGTCATCGACTGAACACACACACTCCTTTCACGAGAAATGTAGAAAACTTCAGGCAACAGGCTTCTGAGTTTTCAATTTAATGCTGACCGTTGCTTTTTCTGGCTGAATTATAAACGACATTGGATGCAGAGTACATCGATTCTAGTCATTAACTTTGATCCTGGAACAGCTAAAATGAAAGCTGGTGTCTCGTGGATAGTTTATGAGGGAAAAAGAAGCGTCCCTCTGTAAAATACCTCGATGACCACCTCGAAGTGCGTTTTGAGTTCTTTATAGTTCAAGACTATCAAAGTGGCAACTCTAGAGAGAAGATCTAGTTGTCTGTGTTCCCAGGTAAATGTGTGTGCATATTATATCAATATTTCAAGTTTATTAGCCTAGTTCTGAACGCCCTTTTTCTTTTGTGTGTGTAAAAACTCACGAGGCTGTGCCTGTTTTTTCGATGTGTCAGATACATGTTTAATGAACAATTCATATCATCTGCTGCTCGTCTCTCCTCGAGGTTGTGGATATTAATTAGGCTGCCAATCAAAATCGTGGTGTTACTCAGAGAATTGATTAGAGATCTCTGAGTCTTTTCTGAGACTATTTATAACTTTGGGTACTCATGAATATTTGGAACCTTATTACATTCAATTAGGGGTTCAAAGGGACGGTGAGTCGATAAGTAGATTTGATTAAATGACGTCCAAACCCAATCCCATTTAGAAGACGGTTCATGCCAACTCCCACGCCATGTTGACCCTGATTAAACCTGTGTGTGCTCGAACGGTCTTGAAAAGTTTTTGATGAATGAAAAAAATCACTTGAATGATTGATTTGTTTCATGCAATCTGTAAAAAAGAAACTGTTTTTAGGAGAAGTTCACCTTGCCCTTGGATTGCCATTCAGTGTTTTTGTGCATCTTTGCCAAACCTAACATCCAACTTCTCTGCCCCCGTCTGTTCTTCGCTATCGTTTGGCGAAAAGGACAAATTATGGACAATATACAGGTGCGCCTTTGTCAGTCTGCCAAAAGACACTGTCAAGACAGGAAACGAAAACAGGCTCTCAAAAACATCAAATCAAAACTTGTTTGCCAAGAATTCTGACAAGCCAGCAAAACCTCAAGACAATTTCAAACATGCCAAATATCTAAAAATGATGTTCTGCCAAAGATCGCACTTAGAAATCCAAAAATATGGTAATGGACTTCTTCAAAAGAGACAGATGTCACAATCTGTTTTTTACCAAAGAAATAATTGCTTGTCGAAAACAAAAATGATAAAAAGCAGTGACATTATGCACACAAAGAACAAAACATAATGTCGTGCGTTATTTGGCATTAAGGATAGCATGCCGAATTAAAGAGGAGATCAGTTTCGATGTAATGAATTCTGCCGATATATATTCCACATCAACAAATGTGTGCGTGCAAATTAGGGCGTGACATGTTGATAATTAACATTCGCAAGAAAGAAATCAAGCCCACAAAACCTCAAACTCAGTTCATCACACATACTCTATTTCACGGTCTGTCAGACCCGGGGGCTGAACAAAGAAGAAAGGAAGTCCGGTGTCAATCAACACCGACTCAAACTTCCAAACAGAGAGAAGAGAAGGAAAAGCAGCAGGCCTCTCGATATATATTCACCTGCTATACCACAAAACACCAAAAAACACAAATTACCTTTATCGAGATGCTTTCTTTTTTATGAACTTTACTGCTGGTAAAGAATATCGAATCAAACTGGAACAAAACAAAACACGGAGTCGGACATTTACAAATCCTGACTGTACTCAGCTAGTTTAGAAAAATAACAAATTCTATATGAGCCTGAGAAACAAAACAACTGCAAATAACATCCTGGAGCCAGGTAATCTCCAGTATGTGTGTCTCTCTGAGTGTGCATGCTTGCAGGTAGAAACTTTACCACATTTGCATCTGGTAGTTTGCATTATGTGTGTGTGTGTGTGTGTGTGTGTGTGTGTGTGCGTGTGCGTGTGTGTGTGTGTGTGTCCATTTCCTGCAGTAGCAGGTGCACAAAAGCCTTTGGGTGTATACAAGAGCACACTTCCAATTAGCCTGTATTAGATGTGTGTGTGTGTGTGTGTGTGCATGTTTGTGTGTGTGTGTAGCAGCCTAATTATCAGTGTGAGTGTAGAAGAAAGAGCTAGTTTTATACTCGATACTTGACAGAGCACAGACACGCATATTGTATATGATTGTGCACCAGAGATTACTTGGCAAAAAGACACTTTAGATGCGGGTTTAGTTTGCTTTAAGCCTCATTTAGAATCTGTTGTTTGTCCAGAAAGTGTGCAGAGGGAATCTGAATAACAAACTCTAGCTTCTGGTCTGTTTAAATAGGATTGGCACCAGGAAGTGTTTGAGTGAAATCAATTTAATTTAGCCCCTTTTTTAAAAAACATAACTTTGGGTAAGTAATCAAAAGAGGACCTGAGGAATAAATGATGTAGATCTAAATGGTTGAATCAGCTTAAGATAGGAAGTTGTTAACATCCAGCAGTTGCAGTCACATTTAGACACGGCGGGTTCACAGTGTCTACCTGTTTCATACTTTTACATGTTGATACTCATCCATACTTGCTCCTGTAGGCTCTGTTCTCCCTCCTTATACATTAAGACCACAGCTGCAAACCTTTCACGCATCAGAGTAGATTTGTAACAGCTGAATATGGGACAGGTTTCATGTTTGTCTGCAGCACATGTAGCATGAGAGATGAGGAGATGGTGTGGAGTTAGCAGTGTTTTATACCGTTAACACAAACTCAACACTTCCTGTTTCGGTTTCAAATTAAAAGCCCTCTGAGCATTTCAGTTGACAGAAACCTAACAAGGCTTTTACTGTGAAACTTACAAGAACATGTTGTGGAAAACTTTCATTTCCACTTATTAAAGGCTCTTATGACGATCCAAACTGGTGCAGCAGTCACATAAAAAATGTAATGTTACCTGTCCGATCCAGTACCGTAACCATAGCCCAGTCTCAACTGATTTTTAACTGTTCTGGAAGACATAATGGATAATTAATGTATTATGTCACTGTTAAAGCTTGTTAAAACACATTAATTGTTTCTGAAGCGAGTGTTTCCACATCCGGATATCGTTACAGTTAAGCTGTTTCGACCCATCAGATGAGCTGAACCGATCAATAAACAGATACCAATCGCCGGGTCAAACAATCTGCATCAGATACACCTGTGGGTGGATTCTCAAAGCTCTCTCCTCTGAAAAGTATTTAAGGAAGTGACACAGAGACAGTGACATCATTCCATGGTAATCATATCCTTGCTTTTCGCACCATTTGTCCACCCACACAGTTGTTTTCACTTATTTTGTCTGATTGGCTCTCTTCCCAGGACTGTGTGGGCTTCCACCTGAGCGGAGGTCTAATCAACCTAAATAATTAACAAGGATCTTTTAACCGTTGCACAAACTATCTCACTGTAGCATCAATTTGACCCCAATTTCTGTTAATTATTGCTTTACTGGCTTAGGCAAATAATGAGATTTTACTTACTTTTCTGTGACATAAAATCAATATAAAAATTTTTAATCCCCTTCCGCCTCTCAGTCTTCCCACTCTCTGCCACTGACTCTTTGTACTCAACAAGACGAATGTTTGCAGACAACCCGCCCGCGTATTGTCCATGTCATCCAATAAGATACATTCATTTGCAAATTTGACAGTATATCTATATATTTCATTACGAGCACTGAAATTTCAAACTTTCTCCAAAAGAAAGGCCAAACAAACAAGGTCCTGGGATAATTCTCCTCATAAGTGTGGGTTGCAGTGATAAACAGCAGATTGCTGCAGGCCTGTTCAATTCATTGAGCCTGAAAAAAACAACAACACATCTAAATCTGCTCCCTGGGTCCTTGATTTGGAAGAAGACAAGAAACAAACGCGAGAGAACAAAAAGGACATAAGGAAGCAACAGCCAGAAAGATGGATGGATGGATGGACTGAAAGATGGATGGATGGATGGGTGAATGAATGCATGGGTCGATGGACAGATTGTGTTGCAATAAGCCTTGGCGATAAACTTAAGAGATTGCCGCAGGACTGTTCAATCCACTGATCCTGAAAACCAGAAAAACAACTATCTGTTTTTATCCTCTAACCACGCCAGCGGTCCTCTCTACCTTTCTATTTTCACTATGGCATCTTCCCTTTCACCTCGCGTCCTCTCAAAATCTGTCTTTCTTGATCCATCTGTCTTCACTCTATGGACTCCGATGTCTCACCTCCTTTTCCAGAATCTTATTTTGTGTGTTCCCCTCTCCGTCTATCCTTTGTTCTGGTCCGACGGGCAAATCAAAGCAACTTGAATAACTTTCATATCACCACGGGAAGAAAAACTCATATGGTCGTCATGGGAACACACGCATCTTGACACCGCAGGAGATGTTTGATACGGGTGGGGGAAAGAACGGGACAGTTTTGTGTTTTCTTGGACCCTGGGATTGGCTCGCCAAGAAGAAATGGCAATTAAATATTGCTGTGAGCTAAGCAAAGTTGTTGAAGTTGTTGAAGCAACTTCTGACAAAGAGAATAGATACTGTATGCAGAGAAAGGGGGATTTAAAAAAGAAAAGACATGCTGACATAAAAACTGCATACGTGTGGATTGACAGGCTGTAGGGTTATCGAATGTATCATTTATATCAGAGCATAGTTTGTGTATAAAATGATTAAATCTAGGTTAATTAAACTAGTGGACAATCTCCACCTCTCTCTCTCTTTCCTGTGTGGTTTACTGACACCACTACTCCTTCCGTTTTAGTCCCTTTCCCTACGGGGATGCATGGAGAGATGCAAGGAAAACCATGCGAAGAGATAATGAGGAAACATGTTTTTGTTTTTGACGTCCTTTCCTCTGAAGCATCCATTCCTGGTGATCACAGCTGGATCAGCTGTCAGTCGGCTTTAACAGCTGCAGAGACGTTTGTGTTTGCACATATGTGCACCGTGTTAATACTAATAAAAGCGCACAGTTATCAGTGTCAGAGCAGCAGTGTTTTCTCCTGTAGTCTGTTACCTGTTTGACAAACACCTGCACATGAATGAAACTGCCTTCTGTGTTTATTTATGTACTGTGTACTGTGTGCTGCTCAGAGGCACAGAATTATTTCAACTATGATATTATAGTTTATTGAAAATTCAATCCAAAAAAAATTTGGATCACATTAACGTAATTTAAAATATGTTATGCATTTCCATGGGTGAGTGTGGGGATAGTAGCAGTAAAGCAAAAATTCTGCAATTGTAACTCCAAACAGGAAATGCATTGAAGAGAAACGCAGATCAGGACTTTTCCACCCAGGTAGCTCTGGTTCTGGAAGCAGTTCTGTTCAGGATTCAAAAACAATCACCTTCTTATCGTCTTCTTATATGAATAAACCTGCATCCTGCGTGAACTGTCTGTTACTGAATGGGGTCAACTGAACTTTGACCTCTTGGTACTTGGAGAGCAGAACATTTTCTGAGGTGGTACACTGTGTATAGAGTTCACACAGGAGACTGACACAGCAAACAAACGATGATCTTTCAAGTATGATGGATTTCTGTAGCTTAAAACTAAAACACTATGAGTGCCACTTTTGATTAACTTGCACACAAGGCTAGTATTTTTAAAAATGTTGATTTTCTTCTTTAAAATCTGATTGTAGATCTGTTTTTTTTTTTCTTTGGTACTTTCAATACTACTATATTGTTTTATCTAAAAACAGAGTATACTTTCACGTAAACATCTTTTGTAAGGCCCTAAATTCCAAAATGAAGGCAACAGTTTGCGGTAATGGGTTGGACTGCAGTATTGCTAAAGGTGTAACACAGAATTAATTGACAGTCAAACCAGGCGGGGTCAAAAGGTGTATGGCAAAATTACCACTACAATAGTAAAATACAACATACACATTAATGCAACAGTAATAATTACCCCAAAACATCATATACAGTATGAGTACTTTTGATACTTTAAGTACATTTTGCTGACATACTTACATAAGGCATGGCGTTGTATTAGGATAGACTTACAGTAAAGTAAGTTAATCAAACATAATCTTCCATTTCTTCCAGTAAATTGGTTTCTAAAATGACTCAAATGAATCACTCTTCATGCTTAATGACTGTAACTGTGGCTAAATAGTTGAGCAGAGCATCTTTGATGTGTCGTGTTAGATGACTCCTCAGCAAATTAGACACAAGTATTTTTTTTAATGGAATGATTTAAAAACTGTTTAAACATATGGTGTTGTGTTATGTTGACCTGGCAGACGGTAGATATCGATACCTAATATTATTTGGATTTGGATGGACTATGACCTGATATAAATGATGACCTGTTGAGTCTGTATTTCACGAGGAGTAAGTGAAAGCGCCTGAAGTCATGGCGGCTCTAGAGTTAAACACCTGCTCGACTCTGAGTGCACCTTTGTGCACATGAAGCTGCTCATTACACATCCATCAAGTCGTCCTGTGATGCATTAACGCGTCTCTCCTTCCTTTCTCTCCATCTCATTATGGAGTTGAATCACCTTAAGACAGACACACACACACACATGCGCACATCCATGTCCTTTCAATGTGTGTGTGCAATTATCAGCGTGATAATTAGAGTTGCATTTAAAATGGGTATTGAAAAGTCTGAGTCTGAGAGAGACCGAGCTGACCTTCCCGTGAACCCTACACACAAACACACACGCACACTTCCACGTGGCGACACGCGCACACCCCTGTGTACCGATAACACATTTGTGACTACACACACGTACACACAATTACTTTGATTAATAGACATAATTTCTGCTTCAGTGCTTCTAACAGCACATGCCACTGCTGTGTGTGTGTGTTGTTGTTGTTTGAGTATATGTTGTTATACCCAGAAATAGAGAGAAGAGAGAAAGAAAACAGGGGCGTGAGCAGAAGGTGGACGAGTACATGGAATAATTTACCTCCGCTGTGACCTCATGATGACAAACAACAGATGATGGAAATATTTACTGACGTGCTGATTTCTAATTTACCATGTTTCGTTGTTGAGGGATGAAAATTAGATTGTAGGATGAAGAAATTCTGAAAGCCTACTGCAAACACAAAGATACTGAGCTAGTCTAATAAATAAACCCACAATATGTCAAGTAAGCGTTCTTACTGCTTACTTCAGCTGTAAACCTTCAAGCTTCTTTCTTTCACTGAACTAAGACTAGTACAACTAACTCACCAAACCGATCTTGATGCTCTGTCTTCCCAGTGTTCCAACAATCACCAGCTCTGGCTTGGTAGAAAATAAAACCATTAATTCGACAAGTTAGATGAGAAAACATTGTGGCTCGACGTGCTTTTGCTGCCCGACCTCCACTTTGCGCCTCTCCCAGTGGTTGAACCCGCCATTCCCAGAGTCTGAGTCCTGGTTGGAGCCATTGGTACTGTATTCTCTGTCATCAAACTCTTCCAGCCATGCTCACTAACTAACTAGCAGCAGTGTTGTGTGATTTCTTACATATTGCACCTTTAAGATAAAGAAAACTATCAATTCCTCCTTAAAATCTCCTCAAACCAGTCCTGCAGCTTCACTTCTTTCCTGCTTCGCTTCACCTTAAACAACATGAGCACATTGGTGTCACATAGCTGCACTCTTTTGCATCCTATTTTTGCAAAATACTTAAATAGGCCAAATACCACACAACTGATAATTACTTCCCCGTTATGTACATATTATTCTCTATTAATGATCCCCTTCGAGTAAAGTGGTGCACTTAGTTGTAATTTGGAATACATTACTTCACGATTACCTTGCCATTACTTGTGTCCCCTAAAGTAGAGCGTCGTTTTAGCAAAGTGGTGATTTTTAATGAGGATGCACCATTAGTACATGAAAGAACAAAACCGGAGAGAGCAATTCCCAAGAATTTGTTTGTAATTATGTTTATTAGCACATTTAAATGAAGAGATGTGTGTTCCATTATGGAGAAAGTGAGCAAAGACACAAAAAATATACCTATTGAGTCCCAGTAGAAAGCTTACTGTACCAGCAGATCATCCACAATGAGCCCTTCAGGAGGTAAAGCATCTACACAGTTACACAATTATGGTCACTGCACCAATTTTAGGTTGTAGCTCGAAGTTAGTCCGAACTTAGCGAGATCGGATTGTGAATTCATTCCTCGTTAATTTCTTTGGGATATGTCAAATCATTGCTAACATGTGTTTTTATAGATATGAGTATCTGTGTTGTTGATAAGGTGAATCTTAATCCTCTCTGACAGCGATTATGATAGTCCCGCAGAGACACACATGCACGGGTGCTACAGACTTCACAGGTGACTCATTATTTAACAGATGGCATCGAGAGACTATAAACAAACACACACACACACACACACACACACAAACACAAGATAACCCCAGCCTCCCAAACATACACACACACACACTTCCAAAGCCCAAATCCTCCCTCTTGTCCTTGGCTGCCCTGCGAGATGAATAAAACATTTGACAAAACACACACGGAGACACACAAACAAACACTCCTTTTGCACCAGATCTTTGTCCTCAGACAAATATCCGCCACCTGCTCTTGGAGACGAATGCCTCTGTTAAACAAATTAAAAAGTATGTTGATAATAACTAGAATTAAACACACATTTTTCATCATGCTGTTTTAACAGCCACACGCACCAAATGTTACATATGCTCCCTCTAGGAAACATTACTAGGAATCACTCACTTGTTATGCCGATGATACCCAATTATATTTATTGATTCAATAGCCAGAAGAAACCAATCAGTTCGCTTCAAGCATGCCTTAAGGGTATAAAAATGTTGATTTGCAACAATTTTCTGGTGTTAAATTTGTAGTATACTTGTAATTGGCCCCAAACACTACTTTCTAAAGATATAGTTACTCGAGATGGCATCACGTGGCAGCTCTGAACTCCCACATAAAACAAACTTCAAGGACTGACTTTTTTTTCCCCCCACCAACATAACATTGCATAAATGAGGCACGTCTGTGCCTCAAACAGATGCAGAGAAACTAGTCCATGTGTTTGTTACTTCTAGGCTGGATTACTGCAACTCCTTATTATCAGGCTGCCCCAATAAGTCCCTTAAGACTTTGCAGTTGATCCAGAATGCTGCGGCATGTGTACAGTATTGACAGGAACCAGGATCAGAGACCATATTTCTCCCATTTTTGGCTTCTCAGAATTCAGAACAGAATTTAAAGTCCCTCTTGTCACTTACAAAGCTCTTCATGGTCAGGCAAGATCACATCCGCCCCAGTAGAACACTGTGTGCCGTTCCTAGTGCTTCCTATAGTCTCCAAAAGTAGAGAGCCAGACATCCTCAACAACTTTTAAAAGCAGGCTTAAGACGTTCCCTTTTTGATAGAGCTTAAAGTTAGGGCTGACTAAAGTAAGCACTGAACCATCCCTCAGCTATACTGCTATAGGCTTAGACTGCTGTGGGACTTCTTATGATGCACTGAGCTCCTCTCCCTCTCTGTCTGTACACGTTCATCACAGCAGCATAGCAGTCCACCAAATTGTTGGATCTCTGTAAATAATATTAGAAAAACTACAGTCTAGACCTGCCGCATACAGAAAAAGTGTCATGAGATAAAATTGAGTTGAAATTGAACTAAAACCCAGCGAATACAGATTTTTTTGAGGCTGATATTGATATGTGGGTTTTCTTTCCAAGACGTGAAAGTTAAAATGTGTATCAGTAGGATAACCGCTCGATAAATCTGGCTGAATTAATGTTATCTAATAGATTCTGAGCAGATTCTGATGCTTTCCACTTGGGAACATACAAGTGGGAGAGAGTGAAATAAAAAATATATATATAATTCTTCAATTAAGTGTTTGCTTTACCGGAGGTGATTAATTGATTACTTGGTTACTCACTAGACTGCCTCTTGCCTGTAGCAAGAACAGCTTTTGGCAGCAAACCAGAGAGAACAGGAGTAGCTGATGATTGTTTGTTGCTATTTGTATTTATTCTTTGACACTTGTGTTTCTGTGTATGCTACTTCATGCCTGTGTGTTAATCCTAATGCGTCTCCTCTGGCTGTATGCGTTTTCCTGCTTTTCGGCCTCATGCTGTGAACACACACTCCATCATAAAAAACACTTTTCTTTCAACAAGCACAAGCACCAATGACACAAAACTGCAACACACACACACACACACCACAAACTGACATTGCGAGCATAGTCAAAGTGCTCATGCTGCCATTATTTGTTTAAAAATATATAAAAAACACCGAAACGCAAATGTCATTTGTCTGGCTGGTCAGAAGCACAATAAGAGTAGTCTGTGGTATTTTGTTAGAGTTTTGTTAGGAGATGAGGAAACTTTAATACCCACAATGGAGCAATTTGTTCTGCACGATGAACGCGAGAAAACCGAATTGCAATGATTGTCACTCACTCCAGCTGTCTACGCATTACTTACCCATTAAAGCCACACACGTCTGCTCCTGCTACTTTACTTACTTTATTGCATTTCTGAATGCTTCAATCCCCACCCTCACTATCTCTCTTTCTCTCTCTGTGTGTGTTGCATATGCAATGTGATATTTTCTTCATCGCCGTGGGGAGGTTTCTTGTTCCCTCCAGGAGGGATGAGAGGTCACGGTCAACTGCAGAGAGCTGTGGAGTCAGTATGTTGCTGGAGCAGGGTTTAAATCAATGTGAGGGGAGGGGGGTTGCAAATGTTTTACATGCGTGGCATTAAACATGCCATGTACGTCATTTTTGGCATCAATAAATCATTGCGCATTGATTTGTGTGGTAAAACTATCATTTCTGTAAGCAGTGAGACCAGTTCCAGTTCTCTTGGCAGCTTCAGTTGGCCTGTATACTGTAAATGTGATGAGATTACAGGTAGAGAGTTCTCTCAAGCTTTTTCTTTACATTGTGGTATAACATATTAAAGTAGTGGTGTCCATATAGATCAATAGCCACGTCCATTTGTTAGAGGCTGATCTCCGTACAAGGAAATAACTGGTTTGGCTGTGTGTAATAAAATTCTAAAGTTCACTAACTTATCTAGCAATAAAACGACATGTGGTTTTACAGGCGGTCACATTCGGGGCCTGCTCCCTGCCCAAAACTAGTCATACATACAACATAATAATAAAAATTCTGAAATTTGTTTCAAAATACATTAAATATGTTGGAAAATAGTTGCTGTAAACATGTGAAAAGACTTAAAATGTGCAGTTTTTCACCAGTTTTCAGTCCAGGATTTTTGGGAATGTGCAGTTTTTCACCAGTTTTCAGTCCAGGATTTTTGGGGGCGGTTCTTAAAGGGTGGCTCGATGACACGCTGAGGCCACCCTGAGCATATCCCTTCGCCCCTAGCAGAGAGACAGAGATTAATTCATCTGGCTCAGAGTGTTTCAAAGTTAGTCAAGTAATTTTCTGAACTCATCTGACACGTTTCAGTCGCTTCAAAATTGCTGCTTGACCGCTCCTACGAGTGGGCGTGGCTTCAGTGCATTCAGTGGACACGCCCCCACAGTCCCGGAGCTGAGAACGCTGCATTTTTACCATTTATTCTTACTTTTATACGGACTTTAAACAAACAAGACACCGCATCTTAAATGGTAAGCTTTAGGCACCTGGTAGGAGGATTTTATTGATTATTTTTCATCTAACTCTGAGCAAGAAAGCAAATAAGCATATTCCCCATCTTGTCGAACTATTGCTTTAAAGCTGTAAAACAGTTGTTGGTGTTAGCCAGTCCAGGTTAGGTCCAGTCGATACACATTAGGGGTGTTGCTGAATTGAGTAGTTGTGCTTCGGGCAGACAAAAAGTTGTTTTTATACATACAAGCGTAGCTTCAAAGTGTATACTACCACTGACTAAAGGCAGGCGGTCAAAAATGCATCAAGTACAGAGAAATGAACACATTCAAGATAATCGGTTTTCAAGGTAAAACCCATTTTGGTGTGAATAAAGCATCAAGACTAAGTGGCTAGTTGTCTATTCATCACCATGGCTGATTGCCAACTGGATCTTTTGGACTTCTGTCTCATTGATTTTTTTTAAGCCATTTTCTGACCACATTAACACTAAAGGAGATTGATGTCCAACACCAAATACTGTAGTCTGTTCCTCGAGTGTAAATGGAGCTAAAGCTTTCACAGTTTCACACAGTGACAGATGATGGAAGGAGTGAGAGGCTTGCTCTCAACACCTTTTATTTATCCTCACTTAAGAGAGGGAGAAGAACTCCTATGGGAAATCCTATGGAATGGGAAATAAATAAGCATCATAGTTAATTTTAATGTTGAGTTTTGACAGTGATGTACTGTCATTACTTTTTTTTCTAAAAGGCAGATCTTATCCATATACAAAAGTATTCATGCAGCACATGTTGTTTTTCCCTCTTTTTCTTTACGGCGACACTGACCTCCTCAATCATCCCACAGAACCGAAGCGAGCGTAAAGTCATTTACTTGCTCCCTTGTCGACCTGTGTTCTATTTTCTCTTTATTTCTTGTCGTGACACTTCTTCTTCGTGTCTTTTTGAGCGTGGCAGCGCCGATGTGAAACAAACCAGTCTTTGTTCTGCCTCTTCTCTCATTTGTAAACAAACTCGTGACCCTGCTGAACTTTTCCTCTTTTCTTGTTCAGCCGAGTTTTCTCTTCCTTTTGTTCAGTTCACTACTATGAAGTTGTGACACATTTATTTATTCACACTGTTTAATTCTCTTGATCTGTGGCAAATCATTTGTTTTGACAACTATTTTTCTGCGGCGTGCAGTTTTTCTTTCGCCGTTCTTTCCGACTTATGTTGTTGAGAAAGAGAGAAGAGGCAATCTGTGTGTTTGTGAGAGAGAGTGGCACATTTTATTACTTTTATTAATGCTGACAGAGCCTCTGTGCCAGCTTTTACACAACCATCAATTCATTTTCTTATTACAAATAAGAGATGGAATTATACTGGGTGCCAGTGATGACAAAAACAATCAATGATACTTATTTACTGGTTCTATCTTAATCAAGGTCCTCTAAAAAAGATTTGTGCTTCAGCTGCATTGCTGATGATGATAAGTAAAACCCCCAGTAGGAGATGAACAGCTCTGCCATGAAACCAACCGACCCACTTCAACTTTATAAAGCCTTAACATACGACATAATAAATTATTAACCCAATCAGTCCCAGCAGCTGCTTTTATTGCACTTCGTCATCATTTTTCCCTGTGCTGTGTGTAAGATGCAGTATGATGCTGTTGAAAGTCTCTATAAAAAAAACATTGACTACACAGGTCCCATCTTTACCACCTTCACATATCTAATAAAATGCCCTTTTTCCCAATCAAAATAACACATAATCCACCATAAATAACAAATGAACTGGTGATTTTAACTGGGATCGGCTCCGACCCAAACAGCAACCTCCAAAACTGCAGTTTCTTGAACGTCCCCAAGTCCCCATGTTAAAATGTCCAACCTCACAGCAGAAATAAACATGTTTGATACAAAAAACTGTCTTTGTCTCTATTGCTATTTACCCATTCATGATGACTGTACTGAATATGGAAGAGGCAGGGCTACTAACTGATGGGTGACGTCACAAATACGACGTCCATTCTTTATGCTGTCAAGGCTCAAGCCACCACCATGACCCAGATAAGGGAAAGCTGTTATGGCAAATGGATGAATGTATAAATACTAAATTAATTTAACGTTCGTTTAAATGTACCTCTCACAAGGTCAATATACCATTCATAATAATCTATGAATTTTACTGATGATATATCTAAATGTATTTTATTATGACATTGAACTATCTAGCTTTATCCTATTCTCAATAAAAGCAAGTGTCCCTCAGGCCAGACTTTAGATGGTCTATATCCTCCACAGATCTCCCACTGAGGAGCTCCCACATCCTTCGCTGTTTAATTAAAGGAGGGAGAGAATAAAAAGGATCGGGCTCAGCGTGTCTCAGTTCCTCACAGTCAAAAACCTGCTGTTTGTGACTGTTCCGGTACAAATCAAACCCTGCTGCAACCCCACCATCTGTCACAGAAAGTTCACGACCCCATGGCCACTAAAACCTCCTGAATAAAGGTCATCTGAGTAAAGAAATAAACATTAAAGCTGTTGATAATTCATCCACAGGATACAAGGCTTTAACTTGACACCAGCTACTCAAATCTTCTCCGTTCCATTTTAATTCAACGAGACAAAGATGATCCCTGTGTTAATATGGTTTAGGAGAACCAGCACTTGAGAGGATTAGGAAGCCAGAGAGCGGAGGAAAAGTGTAATATATCAAGGGAGGAGAGGGAAGGAGAGCGAGGGGGAAGAGAAACAGGAAGAGAGGAGTGTGAAGCAAACGGATCACTCTGAGCTCTCTCTAATCTTGACTTCCCAAAGGTACCTGACATTTCTCTGCATCATAAGCTCATGCTGCTGCCCAACCAGGCTGAGCGTTAGAGGAAACTACAGGATCAAATCGATAAGATACAGCAGAGAGGAACGGAAGAGGTGGAAGAAAAGAAGTGTAGAGAGAGCGTATGGAGAAGAGGGGGTTAGGAATTAATATAAAAAAATGACAAGGAGAGAGTAAATTTTAGGCTGAAGTATTTTTGGAAACGGTGAGTCACATACTGTACGTCGGGTGATAATATTCGCACACATAACAGTGATGGAATAAATTCTCCTTCCCACATTGTTAAATATTAACTTTCAATGCCAGAGCTCATTTTAAAAAGCATGTTTTTCCAAATGTCTGTGTGGATAATTTAGCAGGAGTTCAGGACACCGTGATAATTACTTTCACCACAGAGGTCTGCAGATGAATTCCGGCATAGTCGGTTTTTATTTTCATTTCTGCAATCAGAGGATCTCAGTTTTATGAAATGTACTATTCTGTATGCAAAGATTCAACCTGGAAATATCCTAAAATGAAGTGCTCTTTCTGACCCCGTTTCCTTTTCATCATCCGTGTCTCATGTTTCCTTCATTAAAAAGGTGTCTTTTGAAGGAGCACCATCATCTTTGTGACAAGAAGCATCAGGATTTGTTTGGTAGGAACTGTTATACTAGTAGTAACGTAACAACCCTTTCTGAACGTGCCTCTCCCTGCAAGTGTCAAGACGGAGAACTGGGTTTTATTGATCACAATAGGCCCTATCTTTTAATGTTTTATTTTTGCACATTTGCTGGTTCTATCTTCTCAAAGTTTCGAGTTTTTGGGTCTTATATCAAACTGAATATTTGTGGATTTTGGACTGTTGCAGTAAATGTTCTGCTTTGGGAAAACTGTGACCGGTATCTTTCACTATTTTCTATCGTTTCATAGACAAAAAACAGGTGCAAGCGATACATAAGGTCGAAAATCTGTAGAACATTAGTTTTAAAAAAATGAGACAAATTTGAGACTTACAATATATCAATATAAACGAAGAGGAACATAATAAAGCTGCTTTAACTTCTCTTAGCTACTTTAAAAAGCATTACTTTAAATACCAGTTTAGATTAATATTAGTCCTGACAGACCCCAGCTCCATTTCATGCATGGTTTGCGCTGACTTTTCTTCTTGATTAGCTGCTACAGCAATTTTTCTTAATTTGTGAACTCTTGAAACACTGTCGACAAAGTTTCTAATGGCAGACATAATTTTTTTTTTTTTGGTCTCCTCCAGTGAGGTCGGAGTCTACTTCAAAGTTTAACATGCCTGCCGGTGGAAAGTAACTTAGTACATTTACTGTACATAATTGGAATTTACATTTTGGGGTAAAAAATATTGTGCATTTTACTCCATTAAATTAATTTGACTGCTTAAATTACTTTGCAGATTTACGGTATTACAAAATATAAATCCACTAACAAAATATAATACATTATTATGGATTAAGTCACCTGGCAGTATGTCAAATAATTAAAATAGCTTCAACATTGTCAGCTGCAACATTAACACCATAAATTAATTCGTTATATAACATCATTTTGATTTCATTCAGCAAACACAGTGCAAAGAAAACTAATTTGGTCACTACAGTGTGTTTATGATCATTAAATGAGAGTCGTGGGGTGTCGTTTAGCTCAGTTGGTAGAGTGTCCGCCCCGTGTACAAAGGCTCAGTTCTTGCCGCAGCAGCCCAGGGTTCGAATCCGACCTGCATGTCATTCCCCGTCTCTCTCTCCCCACATTCCTGTGGGGAGAAATAAAGCTTGAAAAGGCCAAAAAATAAATAAATAAATGAGAGTTGTCGACCGACATATTAAGAGGTTCACCTGGGACAAATCCTGCATCGCTGCCTGTATTTGGGGCAAGCAACTCGCTCCCCACACGAAGGCAAGAATTCATTGTTTTCCAGCAGAGTACCATAGTCTCGGACTTGGGGGTGCTGACCCTCATCCCCGCAATTTCCAACTGTGCCATCCAGGCCACGGTCCAATGAAGCAAGTGAAACTAGCTCATCAGCAAAAAGCCTTGATGTGGTCCTGAGGTCACAAATTTGGACTCCGCTCTTCAGCTAAAGCTACAATCCCATCAATCACAACAAGAATCTGTTTACTAATCTGTGTGTATTTACTCTCAGATCACCAGATCTACTTACCTTGTAACCATCTTAACAACTAATGCATGATTTATTTACCTCATGTATGTTTTTTTTCCTACTGTACACACACACACACACACACACACACACACACACACACACAGAGAATAGTCTGTCGCCACCGTGTCTATTTGTTCTTGAATCCAGTGTGCGCACAATAGCAAAGTACTCTGATCTTTTAATCTTGTGATTCAATTTCAGATATCAGTGGGACTTCTTTGTGTCTCTCTGTCATCCACACACACACACACACACCCCCACACACACACACACACAGGATTGAAATAGGGATGATAATCTGTTTTAAAAGGCGGGTGATTGACATTTGTCAGTCCTTTTGTATGTTTAAGTCCTCAACATTACACTGAGGTTTCATCATTGTCTCCATTTCCTGTTCAGCTGTGGGTTGAGTGTGTTTCGTGTGTGTGTGTGTGTGTGTGTGTGTGTGTGTGTGTGTGTGTGTGTATCTGCGAATATGAGAGATAGCAAAATGAAAGGAGTGTTGTTGTTTTTTTCTTCTAAGAATAAAGTGCATCAGTGCGAGCGCGTGTGTGCTCAGAATGATAACGTAGGATGAGGTTTTGTCCTCGACATGCCGAGGCCTGGGAGATGTCAAAAGTCATGATGTCATAATGATGACACCCTGTTTTCAGAAAACAACATAAAAATAAAAAATAAAAAAATCGAATGTCTTTGAACTCGGACATGACCGTATTCTCTTGAACCGCAGACCGTCCCCGAGGACTACGGTTGACATCGAATCTAAGAACGTGTAACCCAGACCTGCTAAACCTGGAAACTTTGTCAAAGTTTGTCTTTAAATAAAGTTTAGTTTGGAGACTGAATGATCAAGTTAGCAGAGCACCAACTCCGAGTTAATTGCTGTAAGTGCAACAGACTGCCTGCCTTTCTCCCATGAGTGCGCATGTGACAGTTGGCCTGGCTACATTAGCTAGGCTGTCTTAAAGCTGCATTATTTTATTTATTTATTTATTTATTTATTTATTTTTGTTTTGCCACCTGAGGCAGCAGAACAAGTAGAAAACACAACACAGGAGCGATTCATAATCTAACGCATAAGCAAACAATTCCTACGTACACATCCCGTAAACATAGCGACATGTGTTCATCAGATAGGCAGGTAGAAAAACTGTGTGCTGGAATGAGGGTGAGGGGGTTTGATACATTTATCATTGATGGTACTGCTCTTTCTCTTTGTACCTTACATTTTGTAACTAACTTATCGGTGATTTATGATCATTAATGGTAAATGCACTCCACTTATATCACTTATAGTGCACTTCTAGTCTGCCGATCACTCGGGGCGCACTTACACTGCACATTGCATCCACGCATTCATACACTGACGGCACAGCCTTCATCAAAATTGACTCCCTATGTCTCGGTATACAGGTTTGTATACTAGATGAAACCCTGATGTGGTGTTACATATTAGTTACAGAACATTATTGTCAACAAACCATGGATGTCACATTAATGAACACACCTCAGTCAGCGATGTCAGGCATCTCACGATACGATACACGATACTCAGCCAACGATACGATTCAATACAAGAAGATTTTAAAGGGACAGTGTGATTTTGGTGACATCTTGTGAGTGTTCCATTGACTTGGATTGAATTAATTGAACTGAAAACTGAAAGCATCAATTATCTATGGCTCTGTATGGGCAGAGAGTCTACAGCTTGGAGATGCTGGACAAAATGAATCTGATTTTTGTCATATCACGCCTCAAACAGTACTAGTGAAGAGTTTTTGAATGAAAGTATTATTTTTCAATCCTTTTGCCTGACATACATACATATGCAATTTTTCATCCAAATATGTGACTCTGCATTCACTTTGGGCCCCCTGTACTCTGTTCTACACCGCTTGCTGTTTCTCTGTTGTCCCTCCCCGCCAAGACCCCAGAGTCCTTTGATTGGCTAGAATACGTCATAGATACCATCCACTGATTGGTTTGTCCATTCGTCGACTGCGTATGGAGTCTGCGGGACATCTATTTTTCGATTGGTCTTTTACGCGGTGGAATAGAACAACAAGGAAATGTCGGACAGAGACACAAACCGCACATCTTGGGAAAACAGATCTCTATTATAAACCGTTTCGGAGATATTCACAGATATGTAAAACTTTAGACTTTTTGGGCAGATCCAATCCGTCCCCAAAGTGGTGGGAGCACTTCTGCTTTTAGGCATAAAGGTGCTGGATTTATGTTCGCCGCCATTCCCTTGAATCTCCTCACTCTGACTGCGTAAACAGGAAGAGGAAGACGTCGGCGTCTGTGTAAAAAGAGTATTTAGACGAGTAACTTGCTAGAAAGGCTGGCTGACCTAATCGCTCTTTGAGGGGGCAGCAAGCAGAGTGCCAGGCATAACACGGAAGATTTGAATGGGACTTAATGTGTCGATACTAGTGGCTGAAAAATCGATACTTTTTTGGGGAAACAAAATATCGGTATATTGCGGGATCAATAAAATTTCTCAGCCTTAATGTCAGGGCAGGTATTTCCCCCTTTTGGCACCATAAAACATTTTGCTACCAGGAAATTGTTACTGTTCAAGTTCAGGTGATCTATCATCACAGGCAAACTTTCAAACTTCTCTTCACCTCACTTTTGAACATCTTTCAAAGCTGTTTACTCAGAAGAGACGCGGTGAAAATCACCAGCATCTACCAGCACTCAAATGCAACTGAATGAAAAAGTATCTACAATGCTGGCAGCCTCAACAGATGGGACTGATATTGAAATAATTCAAAACACCGGATCTCCCTCTTCTCTTTTGGTAAATATTGTGTCACATTCCCCAGACATCCGTAATCATGTCCATATAATTTCTGAGAAAATGAACCGACTCTGCCAGCAGTGTCTCATTAGGATGTGTGATTATATTTCTTAGTTTCTTTTTTAACTCCAAATTGGATTATGCATGACAGTAGCCATTTTCAGCCAAATCAGGTTGAGTTTAAGAAAAACATGAGTTTGCTTCCTTCGATAAGAACACTGATACCACTCTCATGTCATGTTTTCTTCAAAGGCACAAGAAGAGTAATGAAACTTACTTGCCGGGAGGAAAACACAGAAACAACAAAAGGTGGCCGACAACTCCACGAAATATAAAGTCCAAGAATCCAAACTACAGAAGAGCATGTGACAAAGACACAAATAAATACAGCAAAATGATGAAAATAATCATCAGAAATTAATTAAAAGTGACGGGAAACACAAAGGCAGGAAGTAAAGTAAGAAGACATGAAATCAGCTTGGAGGTACGTTAAGAACCAGTGTAGTTAAGTGTCTAATAAGTGTTTAATGTTGTTGTAGTCATGTTTACAATATGTAGTTTCTCTCTTAATTGAATGAAAATTAAATGTAGATAATTAGGGTACACTTGATTCCATCCATACTGGCTGGTGAGCATTATTCTGTGATTCCTTTATGCTTATGGCTCAGCTCTTTCTGCTCTGTGAAGCATGACATAGAATGATTCCCCTTAGCAGTGTGCATTACAACAAGACTAAGAGTCTGCAGCCACGCCGGCGCCTCTGCGAGGCTGTACTTGAGCACTGCGGTGCTCGAACAGAAATACTAATCAGGCAGCGTTAACATGCTGATGGTTAGCAGGTTACAGCGACCTTACGTTAAAGTACAAAGTTTTTAGAGTCACAGGCTTTTGTGAATCTAAAAACTTTCATCAATATTGGACAAATTGAAAATTTTAAGCTGATTATAGTTAATCCTGCAACTAATAATTATTTTCATTACTGATTGATCTGTCAGTCATTTTCTGGGATTGGTTCAATCTGTTGATCCAGAAAATCTTTTGTCCAAGAGCCAGACCTTCAAGTTAAAAGGCCTAATTAGCCAATTATGTTTTGATAGACTTACTAAATTAATGTTATTTTTATAGGCCTATATCAGTGTGAGCAGACATGGGAAATCCATAATGATAACTAGATGCTTAACTTGAAAATGCTCTCGATGGAGTCAGCCCAATGAGGACTGACGGTTAAAATCCTAAATTCAAATAAATATTAAATCAACTTTAAGCAGTTTTGATGCCATTGTGCAAGTTGCACAGTTATTGTGCATGCAGCACTTGTAGTTTCTGGTGATAAATGTGGTTCGATGCTGCAGGTCACAGAAAACTGGAAAACAAATGACTGTTGTTTTAATAAAGAAGTCAGGCAATAATTGAATTTTCCACCATTCTGTGAGCAACTGTAATCTGATTGTAGATGTGTTTTTGATGAACAATTGTGGGAAGTGTAAAACTCAACTCGACACTTTATTTTTTTGCAATATGAAATGTTAATACACATTTTCTCACCCAGCTGATAATACAGTAGATATATAAATATTGAAATGCTTTCTTCAGTGGCTAATCTATGGGACACCGGTTGAAAAAATGACTGGGTTAGCCCAGAAAATGGTGAAAAATCACTGTTTCCCAAACCCAATGTGATGTCAACAAATGCTTCGGTTTGTCCACAACACAAAAGGAATTCAGTTTATTGCGATAAAGCACAAAAGAAACTACATGCTCACATTTAAGAGGCTGAAATCAGATCATTTCCACGTTCTTTCTTGACTCTAAAATCGATCATCTAAACTGTTTTGCCATAGTGGCTGACAACTAATCGATTAATTGGTTGATTGTTGCGGATTTTATGATAATGGAGTTGTGGTGGAAAGGTTAAGAGATCATTTAATTACAATCCTGAGGAGGACATGAATGTTTATGTCAGATTTTATTGGAATTCATCCAACATTTGTGATATTTCACTCTCGACCAAATGTCCGCCTGCTGCTGCTGCTGCTGGCGCTAGAGAAAAAGTCAGCCGATCACAAAAGTAATTAAAATTAATTTGCCCGGGCACCAAGAAGGGTTAATTAGGAGAAGCTGAGAGTCACTTGTGATAAAGTGGCAACTGTGGCATCTTGTACTGTCCCTTTAGCAGATTTCTGCTCCGTAGTCCGTGCCGCCTGAAGCTGGAAGTCTGCCATCTGACTCTCTAAGTCAATCAAGCTGTGACCACCGTGCTAGCCAGGACAGCAGCTCTCAGCCAGAGAAGCCCAGACCAGAAGACGTCGACCAACTTCCTTTGAATCACTGCCAGGAAGTTGCAAGGGGCATTAAGCATGATGTCACGGGCGTACAGCTGCCAAGTTGTTTATCAGCGCACTGTGCCTGCGCGAGCGACGTAATAGCAGGTGCTTACACTTCGACAGCCTCGCTTCAATTGTTTGAGACACCCTGCACCTTGCAAGAGACCTATTACTCAACAACCGTTCCCTGTCAGTCTTCCCCGAGGCCTGCTGGGAGCTGCGGAGAAGAAAGCATACACCATGTCACGCTGCAGAGACTCAACCTCAGACACGCAGACGCTGTCCTCATCCCTAATTCAAAACTTCCAGGATACTTGGATGCATGGACGGCTTGAAAAATATTATCCAGAAGTCCATAGAAGTCCAAGTGAATCCAGCTCAAGTTCAAATTTCACCAGATATTAGTCTGGAAAAGATTCACTGGAAATTGAGTCTGGCAGCTGGAAGCAGAACCAATCAGTAATCTATGAAGATTGATGTGGACGTTGGAAACGAGCAGTGGAGGATTTATATTGGATTTGAGCACCGTATTTGTTTTATAAAACGCAAATTAGATAAAACATTTAGTCGTGACAACCTTCGTCTGGCTTTGGACAGCATACGTGGACGTCATAGTGTACTGATCAACTGTGGACACAAACCCCGGATGGATTTTAACCTCCTGACGGTAACCACGCAGTGATTATGACCGTCATATGCAGCGCGGAGTCAAACACGAGAGAGAAACTGAAGTTATTTCTGGGTTCAGAGGGTTGAAGTACCTCTTCTGTTCGTGAAGCGGTTACATCAGGATGTCCAACAGTGAGCTCTGCAGACGCACGGTCCAGGCAGTAGACTGAGATTCAGAGAGAGTGAGCGAGAAAGACGATAAGGTGTGAAGGAACAAATGAGATCAAAGAAAATAGGCAGCACATGAAGATAAACGGACAGAAAACACTGAAGGAACACGAGTAAAAAGATGAGGGGGTAAAGACGATCAATGTTATGTCGGCCTCTCCGCTCTGTAGACTGTTAGTTAAATGTAACAGAAAAGCATGGAGCTGAGAGGCTGTTATAGGTCATCCAGCAGTTTTAAACAACTTTAGCTACATGACCTTCACTGCAGGAGTTTTCAGTGGGCGGGCCTGCAAAAAATACACCTGAGGAATCACAATGATCTTTTTTCTTTTTTTATTGTAATCCTATCAACACTGAAAATCTTTGTTTATTCTTTAAGACGTCGTGGCAACAGAAATCAGTGCAACACAAATAATTAGAAAACACGGCATCAACTGTGAATATACGTGTGGAACTGGAAGATAAATTGTGACAAAACGAGCCTCTGAATATTTATATATTGGCGCCTGCTTGTGTTATCAACTGAAGAAAAAACTGAGATACAGACTGTGACTGTGACTGTAAACACCCTCATATGCATAAATGCAAAGCTAGCCTACACACAAATGTACACAAACACAGCGGGAGTTTTTGGTGTGTGTGTGTGTGTGTGTGTGTGTGTGTGTGTGTGTGTGTGTGTGTGTGTGTGTGTGTGTGTGTGTGTGTGTGTGTGCGGCTACTTATTATATTCTCTCCTCACTTTTCATTTAGATTTAAGTCACTGCTGAATCCCACAAAACTCTTCAGCCTGAATAATTCACTGTACTTCATCCTAAGCAAACCCATACTGTCCATTAGGAATATTTATGAGGGAAGTCATTTGCAATATAGAGTGTGTGCTTGTGTGTGTGTGTGTGTGTGTGTGTGTGAGATGGAGGAACAGAATTAATGTGTAAAAGAAGCAGCTACTCGGTTCGAAGCTAAAAGCCCGCGTGCATGTCTCCACGAACGCACATATGGAAACGCATACATGCATTTGTGTGTGTGTGTGTGTGGATAAGAGCGTCCGTAAGCGTGAGATTCTTTTGTGTGTTTGCGTCTGCATTTGCGTTCATATTTCTCGCAGCCAATTAGACACACTCACTACAGTCCTACTGTACACCATTAAAAATCAAAGGGAAAGTTTGAAAGCAGAATTTGGTCCGTAGCTTATCATTACTAAGCTCTCATTGTGGCAGGAACATCAAAGGAAAATCCCTTTGGCTCAGATAACCACAGTGCATCTCTTATAGCCAATATAATACAGTGGAACACGGAGGAGGTTTAGTGCAGCGGCTAAAGGAGCGGGTCAGTGTTTGGAAGCAGAGGTAAATATGAAACCAAATGGCAATTTTAAAAAGAAACATGTCTGGAACTGCATCTATAAAATCCTTGATGTAAAGTGTATGTCCACTTCTATTAATAAAAGCCTTCTTTTATCCTCCAAAAGTACAAAATAATGTACAAAGATTGAGAATGAGCTTGGCCTCGTGCATGAAGGCTGCCAGCAATGCCACTGAAGCAATCTGGCAAGAAGGACAAGGATAGTTGCTTTGTGAAGCACCAGTTGTTTACACACCTTCATACGATAGCCGGGAGCAGAAAGTTCCCTTTCTGCGCTGCATATAGGGATAGCATCAAAGATTGCGAGTCAAAGATCTTCACTGACAGAAACAATGGGAGACTCGAGTTGGACCAAAGAAGAGAGAGAAACTGGAGAACAGCAGCATCAGAAAAACAAGGTAGTTCAACAAGTACTTGTTGTTCACCTTTTTGAAGTACACTGTCTTCTGTTGGACAGATTTTTAATTTTTTTTTATTTATAACCTTTATTTAACCAGATAAAAAACCCATTGTGATCAAGACCTCTTTCACAAGGGTGACCTGGCCAAGAAAGGCAGCAGCACACGTCATATTGGTAAAAAACAGACAAACAACAGTAACAGTTATAGATACATTACCAATTTAAAAGCATAGGCACTGTTCAAATGATTTCCATTGTCTTTTTTTTTAAGATGGAGCGGAATTCTTCCAGAGGAAGAAGTTCTGCAATTTTAAGTTCGCATTGGAGGGCGTTTCAAGCAGACGGGGCAGAGAAACTGAAAGCTTTTTTACCTGTTTCAGTTCTGACTCGAGGCGCAGCAAGATGTAGAAAATCACTTGATAAATAACCAAATCAATTACAGCGATTGTTAATCATTGAACCAAAGTGTCAGGACAGTGCCATGTGCCTCGTACTACCTAGAATCATTATTTCTATATTAACAATGGGTCATGTAACTCCTCGTATGTGAAATGAGTCGCTTATGATGACAAACACAAGAATTATCACCCAAATCTGGAGTTCCCCTCTACATCTTTAAGGTTCTTTTTACAGTCTTCATCTGGGATTGATGACGTTCGTCCAGCATGTCAATCAAAAGTCCATGGGTGTAAAGCAGGGAACCCTCCACAATAAGGATGTGGGCCTCCCCCTTCTTATGGTTTGACTTTGGGACGATCTCACTTTCCAGGGTGTTACTAACGACATGAGATTCTTCAGCTTATACATAGATCATACCCATCATGGTGTATCTAAACCATCTTCACCAGTTTAGGTCTAATCTTGGGGCTTAAAGAAGTCATCCTGATGTACCACATACTGAAAAAGCTCTAAATACCCAGAGTTACTGCACATTTAGTTTTAATAAATTTATTATAATAAGGATGCACCTATTTATCGTTCATAAATATATTTCGCCTGATATTCACCTTGACGTCAGAAAATAACATATCATTAAGTGATGTCAGTGGTCGATCAGCATCTGTTGTGTCGCATCAGTTTTGCGCCGGCTGGATGCTGTGTTGGTTATTTCAGACTTTAAATTTTCAGCACTGGCAGAAATTACACGCACATACCTTTGAGCTCCATCGACCAGCACGGACACGGAGAGGCTGTTCAGTTCTGTGTCTCAAATCTTGAATGAGAAGTGCAATAGACTGCAACAGGGCAGGGCTGCTTATGTTTTGTAGATTTCCTTTTGTTTCCCAGGCACAAAAGAGCCAATAAACAACAACAACAAAAAAAACATCCGTATCGGCCCAGAATTTCCCAGTTGGTGCATTCCTAATATATAAGCAGCTTATAGCCACATAGGCAGTTCAAAACTCAAAGAGTTTGTTTTGTTTCCTTTCCTATAGTGCCAGAGGCTTCCATGCTAGTTGACTCAAGACCTTGTGAATGCCTTAAAAGTTAGAAGAAAGAAAAAGTTTTCAGAGAAGAACATTATTCTGAAAGTGACACGGATGCTAAAACTTTGATCAGTGTTATGATCCAGCTCCTGCATTTTAAAACAAGCCTGAGATTAGAGGAGGTGGAACAATTACACCGAAACATTTTCTAAAACTCATACCTCTTTCACAAAAAAAAAAACAAAAAAATCTGACAGGTGGGAAAGTTCGATCGAGACGCTGTGACCTCTAGAAATTGAAACAGCTTCTCACAGTACAATTATCAGCAGAGACGTAAACCTGTCAGGGGGTAAGATCTGGAGTCTTAAGTTTTTAGTTGGTAAGAATACTAAAATTCTGCACACTTTTCTGGATAGGCGCCAATACTGTGATTAGAAGAGGAGCTAACCAGTTATGTTTCGCAAAAAGGAACCATGAATTATCACAGCTTTTTGTAAAAACGGGGAAAAAAAGCTTCTCCTGCATAATAAACCACTTTCAGATACTTGAATATAAAGTGTTTTTTCACAGTGTAGGAGTCTAATCAACCCACCAACCGTTCATTTTTCCACATATTCCACTGCAACGGGTTTCATTTCGGCATGAAAGCTTGTTTGTGTTCGTTTTAATGAGGATTAAGGATCTAGTTTAAAAATGAGGCCGAATTAACAGCACAAGTGTTGAAATGATCAGCAGCACCAGGTGTCGGAAGTTGACAACAATCCCTCTGATGATTTCTTGACCTTTTGAAGACAGCCGTAGATAAGAGCACAAAGCTCTTCACCAATTCGGTATCACAGGAAAGAGTTTTACATATTGGAAGTCTGTAAGCCACGAGATGCAAAAAGATGCTTTTATTAGTAACTAAAATGCTTCGTGAGTCGGTCAGAAGTTATGAAAGGCGACAGGAATATATTAGAAATCTTTTCTGTTGCATGCAATCTGCTCGATTTTCCGTTCGATTCTGTACCAGCCTATTTGTGTGGGAGTGAAAATCCTCCCTTCCTTTCACCCCTCTCTGCTCAACCCTGTGACAGATGAGAAATTGAACAATTGATATTTCTGACAGGAACTCAATTAAATCCTGTGGCAACTGTCAAAAAAGCTACACAAGGGGAACAGGAGTGTGCGTATGTCTCCGAGATATCATCATATACCTGTATTCTATCGCTTTGTTAAGTTGTTTGTATGGAAAGAACATCGGATATGTAAATACATCATAGATTAAGTCAAGAAAATGTACACGGCAGACAATTTTCAACAGAACAACCGCAATGATATTTTGTATACAGCACTTAAAACAGTCTTTTTTATAAGCTGTTGGTTAAATCCATCGTTCATTATGGCAGCGAAGAACCCAAAAACTTAAAAAGACAGAAAGGAAACATTGACTGTGTGAAATGCAGAAAGGGAGCAGGAGTGAGACAGAGACAAGCTGCCCCTGTGGCACTATGTGATAAGGACATTATGTAGATTGAAATACTTCATGCAGGTTGAAATCAGCATAAAATGTTGCAGCAATTTTCTTTTTAAACTCACGTCATGGCTTAACTGTCAGATTATACACAGGCTCCACTCAGAGTGCGATCTGAATACAAATCAGGTCTCTAATCTGAACCCTTGGGTGGAACAGTTGAAGTCATACGGTATGAGTATATCGTCAGCCTAATAGCATATCTGCCTAACTCATTTTTATGGAGTCTTGGGTGGGTGTCAACACCCAAGAAAACAAAAGATCCAAAGTTTATGGTGCATATTGAGATGAATTCAAATTTGAATGTAAATGTTTATGTATTTGTTTTTCCCTACAAATCCAGAAATGCAAAGAAAGACCTTAAATGCCTGAGATAAAGCCAAACTGAAGGAAGAAGAAATTACTATGTATACAGTATGTCCACACAGGAGTTTAGTTAATATATAAATATATTTATAATATAAAACCTTGTGCATGCTAACATGCATGTTTACCATGTTCGACATCGCAGTATGGCCAAGCATCAACCTCTGTGGCTGTGAAGTGAAGCATATGCAGAAGTGCCAAAAACTGCTATGGTTCAACATTGGCACCATGAATATCTCTATGTACTTAATGGCACAACGTCACAAGATTTTCTATGTATATATTATTATGACAGGGAGTACAGGGGAGTGCAATCATCCATGAACTATGCTGATCAGTGTGAATGTTGAAGACAGACCATCATTCTTTCCTCTTTCCTCTACAGAAAATGCATCATGTTGGTTTTGAAGGGTGGCTAAGTGCAGCATTTCCCAAACTGGGTCCACAAGGGGTCCTAGAGTGCAATGATGATTAATAATTCATTTTCACTTTTTCATTCAATACACTGACTGAATGTATAACTGTGAATATTCTACTCATGCTGTAGGTTTCTCCTAACTTACAGACTTTGTCCAAAACACCACAATGTTGATTTGGTTTCTAGATTCTTAAAAATACCTTCAAAACTTTAGTAATTCAAATAAAATGTACTGTGAGGCAAAAATCATGAGTTTTAATTCAACGCTGCTCTTTTTCTGGATTACTTTGACTCCCTTTGCCATATTTTATTCTGTGTAACAATGCATTAAAATATTATAAAAATCCAACCTTAAATTCGACACAATGTACGCATCAAGGCTAATTTTAGCTCAAAACTGCAGCGTCTTTGCAAATAGATACCAGAAATCATGAAAACATAGTGGTTACTATTGGATGTGTGATTTAAAGACACAAGGAGAAAGTAAAAGAGGAGATAACATACATGCAAGAGAAAGGTAAGAGCAGATGGGGGTGATTAGAGATGCTGAGGCTGCCAGTCAGAAGGAAGAAAAGGGGACAGTAACGACAGAGGAAACAGAAAAGATTTTGTAATTACTGACTTCCAGTGTCCCACTGTGCAGCCAAACTATTTCTGGGACCCCAATCTCATAATCCCCTGCTTGCCAACAAAGCATTTTCAAACTCATTTCCGGAGAGCATCACGTCAACCATAAAACCATAAATGGAGCAGTAAATAGCCTAATAACACCCAACGGTTTCTTTTTACGGCTGCCTTTTGTCTCTATCGCAGTGGGCAACTTAAACACGAGTTGGTTTGTGTGAGAGGTGAAGGCCGCGAAGCGAGCAGCCAGTCAGCATTCGGATAAGGCCGAACGACTGTTGCAGGCTGTAGAATGACGTCTTAACTGATGAGGCGGGCTTGGTGATCAGATATAATGTGACAGCTCATTGCAGCGTATCCATGCTGTTTGAGTGAGAGGTGTAAAAAGGGAATATGCATCGCCAACCAGTAATAAAGGAGTAAGCGAGACAATCATTAGGCACGCACCGCTACTGCTGTCTCAATTAAACACCTGGACGCTCACCTGTTTTATGTCTAGATATATATTTTTTCTTTTAATTCTGGCACCTGCTGTGGATGACTAAACTCTTAGTGTTGTCCAGGAACACTCCAGTGTTGATAGATGATAGAAACCTTTTGGGCTCTTGCATCGTCTTGCTCAATGCTTACTAGAGTAAGATTCTCCCATGGCCGGAAGCCATGTCTTGTCATGATTTTCAAAATAAAACACCCAGTGCAAACTGCCGGTCCTAAAAACAGCCAAAAGGGAAACAATTTAACAATATAGCATCTGTGCATTTAGAAGCACATAAACCAAGGAAAATGTCCAAATCTGTGCAAGTAAACAAAGTCTGGAGGGGCTAAACACTCACTTCAGAATCGCTCCTGGTGCAGTTTGAATATGCATGGAGGACAGACCAAAACATTGTTGTTGACAGAGACAAACCAACTCATACCCTGCAAACCCCCAACAGACACGTTGGGGTTTCAGGGTATGAGTTGGTTTTGCTCTTATGGAAAAGCCAGCCAGTTCAAATATACATGACTTTTAACACGTTAATACATTAACAAGTTGCTTACACGTTGTCAAAGTTGTTTAGTTTTAGTCTTCTAAGTGTTGTAATTAAAGAAAAAGACATCTAAACATAAACCTGATGAGTGTGCAGGTGTTTAATCGAGACAGCTGTAGTAGATCACATTTGCTAACGTGTTAAACAAAGTGTGTTGTCAACATGTTGCAAGTCGTCTATATTTGCTGGCTTTCCATATGGTTTGCCGTATATGTTGCTCATTTCCATCTACAATAAACTCTGACAAGACGCAGAAGGTGACCACGTACTGCTGCTCCATAAACCGAACGGTTAATGTACCTATTGATCGTTACAATAAAGGATCTTCAAAAACGCTGACTGCACTCGCTCTGGAGTATAATGAGCAGTTAAAACACACACATGACTGTGCACACTCCCATAGACACATGCACTCAGACTCCATAATATGAGTGTATCAGGGTGTTTACCCTACACAAACTGACACTTTGCCCGTATTTTAACCTTTTTAAACCTTGTTCTTTGTTACTTCATGTCTATTGAAAATCAAAACCCAGAAATATTTTATTTTAGTATTTAATATATGCAAGGTAGAAATCACATTTATTTTAAAAGTACATAAAAAAAGTCAATTAATTATATATTTGAATATTTTAGAGTTCTGCATCATTTTATTCTGAGGGATAATTTGCAGCTCTTTTGAATGTTTCTTCAACTTGATTAAGGCAATTATCTTCTGACCTGTGCTCATCATAATTTTGTTTTGTCAGTGTTGACCAACTCTTACTATTCACATAAAATGTAAGCTCTTTACTTTAATGAGTGTTTTGAGGGAACAGTTGTACTTTAGGCGGCTTAGCGGGGCATATTCTTTACTAGTTTTCATCCGTTTTAAAATCTGCTGCTCTCTGGGACTCCACAAGGAACAATCCTTGGGCCACTGCTCTTAAATATAAACATCATTCACTTGGTCTTACCATGAACAAACAAACCATGTTCTACTATTCATTAACCGATGATACACAGTTGTACATTTCATTTTCCCTTGATGATCTCAGTCCCATCAACAAACTAGTTATGATATTCATTGTAACACTGAAATACTTGTAGTTGTATACTTATTAGTTTTGAAAATAATTTATCTCAAACTAAACCCACAGAAACTGGTTCATGCATTTATCTTAAGCAGGTTAGACTACTCCAACAGTCTATTTGCAGGATTACTCAAGCAAAACAGCAGGACGGCTCCGGCTCATTCAAAATGCAGAAAGCACTGTCTTCAGGGGCAATCAGGCAGAGACGCATCTCTTCAACACCTTGGCAAAGTGTGTCAGGCAAAACAGCTGGTGTGCCTGAGTTGCGTGGCCATGTGTGCAATCGGAACAATCAGAAATAATTAGCTGTTGCTGTGCTACTGGATGAGAAGGGGAATAAAAAGGTTTAGGTTTCACAACATACTGAAAAAAAAGAAAACAGCACCATCTCTTCCATGTATTAAGGTGTGTGCGCCAATATCAACCTCTCACATGTTACATATCACATCTACCGGCATCAAATGTAGTAAACCCTTGACTGATTCGAAGTTTGAGACTTGGGTGTGAAAAGAACAAGAGAGGAGTGCACGTCAGGCGCACTGTACTCAGGCGTGTCTTGTTTCTGGCAATTCATCTCTGCGTGATCTCCTCCTAACACCAGCACTGAAAGCACTTCAGGTAAAAAAGAAAAAAAGAAACACTTTCAAAATGCTTTTAAAAGTCTATAAAGCAGTCAGTGGTATGTACATTCCTGATTTCTCGTGTATTATGACCTGATCAAGCCTCATCAAGTGAGGTTGCCTTCAGTTACTTAAGCAAACATCCTGCTGATGTGAGGTCCACTTTTAAAAAAACATTCCTATTCATGCAGGTGTATGATTAGCCATTATGTATGTGTGAGATGTGGCGTGGCTTTCTGTTGTAAACAGGGAACCATTCCTTTATGTTCAGCATTAAATCAGAGTAAATGTTCCCCTGTGGAGTTTTTGACGAGAAGTGAACATGTTTGTCTCGGAAAGAGTCGACTTTTTCGGGTACATTGTGGATGCGTATGTGGACGCACATGCACACCTGTGCAAAACACACACATCCCGTGAATGGTTTCACACTACTCCACTGATCTACAGGTGGCACCGAGATAATACTGCAACACACCAGCAAAAGGTAGAGACGAAGAAGTCTGCAAGCTAGTGAACATGGACGTAAAAAATACTGCAGTTACAGTAAAATACTTGGTTTTGCAGCTGTTTTATGAGGAATGAAATGCATTTAACATGATTATTTGAGCTCCGGGACAGATTCAGTGACACTGACTGTAAACAGAACTTCTGTTCATTTATAGTGCACCTTTAAAATGCCAGTATACATTTCTTGTGTTAGTAGCGAAGCATGTACTGCAGTAGAGGAGCACCTGGAATGTTAACAAGCCGTTTTTTAGTGAAGCCGAACATTTATTATATCGTGAATATAAAACTGAATGTAAAATGTAAAGGAAGAAAGATTTCATCACTTCTCATAAATGTTTTATATTAATTCTTAAGTTTTCTAACGCTACTTGAGCTGTGAGTCAGTTAATTGCTCTCCCTCCTGCCTGCACATACTGTCTGACCTGGTGCCATATCAATGACCGTATGACTACAAAGCATTATACCTGAACGACCTGCGCCGCTCACACTTTTCAGCTTGATTTTCTAAGACCGTAGCCACGGAGTGACAAGCTTCACGTTAAATTTCAAAGGCTTGAAAAATGAAATGTTTGTTTCACATTAAAAGATCCAGTGTTGTGTACAAGCACCAGATTTTTGTGTCAGCACAGAGAATTGAGAGCTAGCAGACCTTGAGATTAGATTTAAAAGTGACCTAGAATGGCGTACCCTACCTTCAACATTTACATTTAAACCCAGTTTAAGCCGGACAGGATCAGACAAACTATATCCTCCATAAATGTGGGAGAAAGAGTCCCTAAAGGACCAGAGTGGGATTTAAATGCATTTATGTTGCCTTACAAAACTTAAGCCTGCAGCTCGGAACCAGTGTGCGCAAATTACTGCAACATGACAGCATTTTAAAATGTTTACAACACTGTAGCATTTAGTTTAGTTTAACAGGACACTTTCATTATGTCTGTGACTATATGCATACAGTAACTGAATGAGGGGGAAAAGGAAACCCAGTGCTGCATGTAGATAGTGATCAGAATCACACTGTGCTGGACAGCAGCTCCACCTCAGGCCAACTGTTCGCCCCACTATTGGACTTCACTAATTAAGAATTGGAGCATACTGCACAAAGATAATGAGGCTGGAGCTCTGCCTCCTTCCTGTATGTCATCTTTAGAGATGAACAGCAGATCGGCTGCAAAGGGGAGAAAACTTCTAAGCCTGAAAGTTTATTTTTGACCTTAGAAATAGTCGATAGGCAACAAGAATGAACAACAGGAGTCTCACATGATTGTTTCAGTTGTTTTTCTGCAAAAATGCCAAATATTCTTTTGTTCCTCAACTTCAAATGTCAAGAGGAGGTGCTGGGTTTCTAAGTTTTCTAGAATTTAAAAGTAAATTCTGGTGGGCGTTTTCACTATGTGACGTTTTATAGGACACGGCTATTAAAAGATTAATAAAAATTTATCAATTTATTTCATCAGTCATGAAAATATCAGCCACTAAGCTTAAACATTAACAGATCAATCTTCAGATGAAGCAGCGGAGCTCATCTGAAAAGGAAAGCTTGTAAGAGGACATTGAGATGGAGAGGAAATGTTCCATTCAAGGCCATGTTCATTTTATATAGATGTTGAAGAACACAGGAAGGTGACTACAGCTTTGCTGCACTCTGTATCCTCATGAAAACATGTATTCACTGCACATTCATTCCTGGTATTTATTGATTCAATGCAGTCATAGGTTTTTACCACCAACACTGCTTTCAATTACCTTATACAACAGTCTTTCATGCCAAGTCACAGACTGTAAGTCGACGAAGCAGTATATTTCTTTATACTGGTATATACACACACACACACACACACACACACACACACACACCTGGGTCAGACTGAATATGTTTAATTATTCATGAGTCTCCAGCGCTGCTAATGCAAACTGCACACCGATACCCACTTAATAATTAAAGCTCCGTATTGATTGTGGAATTACAATGCTTGTGTTGAGGGGCATTAGTCAGTGCTGCTGATGATAATAACACTGCTGATTCTCCTCCTATAAAATTGGCTTTAATTCAGCGAGTGAATGGAGATCGAGGGGAGGGAAGGGAAGGGAGGTGGTGGGGGGTGAGGTTGCAGGGAAGAATTTGGAAGACAGGCTGAAAGTCAAAGGGATGGAAAGGGCACGAGTCAAACTGGGGAAAACAAACTATTTGAAAAACAGGCTAGTTTTATTCAAGCATCCCCAACACACGGCAGCATCCTTTTAGGGGGAGGATGGTGGGATATGCTGTCAGCAGCTCAAAAACTATTCTGAGAACAGTTCTTGTTACTGTGAAGCTGCCAAAGTTAAGAACTAAAGCCTACAAATATAAACCAACAGATACCTTCACTGATTAATTACAGTTCTGTTTATGTTTCAGAATGAGCCCTTCCCTTTTTGTTGGTAAATTAATATTGATTTACACTAAGCACAGATAGCCCTGTGATGAACTGGCGACTTCACTGGGATGTACCCCGCCTCTCGCTTAACCCCACACGTCCGTGATAAGGATAAGCAGTTACAGAAAAGGGATGCACTCACCACAGATCAGTGGTAATGTTGTAGTTGTAGTTCATACTATGTGTTTCTATGACGTCGAAGAAAGACGCAAGATGCAGCTGGACAACGTCACAAGAACGTGTGAGAAGCTTTTCAGGCTTAACCAAAATGTGGTTTGGACCAATCAGCATCCAACAAGGATGCTACTGGCAGCATGAGCGTGTGTGAGGAGGGACTGTTTGCTCGAAAACAACAATGGCACCTGCTAAAGAGGAGCTGCAGGAGCTGTGAGAACTGAAACAAGAGCGGAGAATTGCACTGAAGTTTCTGTGTTACATTCAAGGGCAAACGGTCAGTGATAGAAAACACTGTCTGGTCTAATTCTGTGAGTGTCTCCTTGGTCACTAGATAGCCCTGCCTCTAAATTTCTAAACCTTATCATGAACCCATGACCCATAAATATTCCGTCTTACACTACAACTGCAGTTGAAAGTCAATGAGCTGCAAGACCGCAGTTGAGACACATACTTATGCGTATTACTCATTAGATTCTGTGGTTTTATGCAGCAATAACACGTTGAACAGACACTTTAAAGAGAAACATGGTGGTAAAAGCTGAAAAGATTCAAAGAACATGACTTATAAGTGCAATAATTTGCTCATCTCCATCTGACGTGTGCCGTATAATTTGTGGTTCTCAGTATGGTAAAAATATCAAGGACCCCAAATGTATTCCTTTTTAAAAGAGCTGCATAGTATTTAAGAGTCTAGACTCGAAACCATCAATCTCAAAATGACATGTCTGAGTGCGTCTCATATGGACAAAAGAAGCATCCGCAGATGGTCGAAGAGTGGAGGAAATAAGCTGTTAGACTAATGACTCTGAACAAAGAGCATCTGAAAAGATTTAACTTGACAGCATGCAGTGACAGGACATGATGCTCTGTACATGGCAATCATTTTATTTAAGTCTCTGCCAGATACATCCACCTTAACTAGTCATTGGTGAGTATGATGTAAAAAGGTGATCTCTGAAGTCTGGGCAGCAGAAAAGAACACGTTACATTTTTGCAAACTGGAACCAAAAATCCAGAAGAGCCGATCTGAAGCTCCAAATCTGCAGCTCTGGCTGCTGCCAAGTTGGTAGTCCTGCCTCCTCCTATTCCCGGCTAATCCAAAAATCTGCAAAGATGTGGATCATCGACAGACCTGAGGTAGGTTGAATAAAGGCTGGTTGCTCAAACAAGCCATCTGTAACAGAACTTACCGGTGAATCAAATGTGGAAACTAGAAAGAAACCAAGCTGTAGGGGGGCTTGTATGGGGGCTTATGGAGATTGACTTACCCTGTAGCTTGCCTCAAGTAGGTGTTTGAGGAACTGCAGGTTTTGGCACTTCCACATAGGCTTCACCTCACAGCCATAGAGGCTGACGTCCAAAGACATGCAAGTTAAAAGGTTAGTTGGTGATTCTGTGAGTGTGAATGGTTGTTTGTCTCCATGTGTCAGCCCTGCGATGAACTGGTGTCAGCTGGGAGCAGCCCTGTATAACCATGATTAGGATAAGCTGCTGTGTAAATAGGATGGACCCAAACCACATTTTCAGTTATTAATGTAATAACATCAATGAAATACATATGTCCAGCCAAATCATGGATGTTGTTTGATAAGAGCTCGCCTTACTGCTGCAGTAATAAACACAGACACAATGAATGCTGAGTTTTTAAATTAACAATGTGTTTCTGTGTGCATCCAGTCTGACTTTAAAACTTTCTGACAGTTTTCCATTTCAGTGCACCTTCTCCGAGAAGACCGGTCTGCTAAGTCCAGATGTTGAATGCAAAAACTTTATGTACATGTGACTGTGATGTGTAATGTGTGGACGTGTGTGTGGTGGTAATGGATGGAGAAAAGTCAAAAAGGTGAGACAAAGGTGGTGACAGAGTGTGTAGAGTATGAGTGTGTGTGCTGTCATGGCATGGCAGCAAAGATACTGATGCTGCTCCTCTATAAAGAGGAAATAAAAACACTCCCATGGAGACAGTAAATCATTTATCATCATCATCATCACCTCTATTTAACACTGGTTGGTTGCCTGAGAGTTCTTCAAAGGCTTGAAGCCAGAGGTAAGAAGATGTTGGCGAACTACATAAGAAGGGCAACACATACAGATGGACTTAATACCTATTTAGGTCAGTTATTCTTTGTTTTCCCTTTTGTATTGCAGCTTCAGATCCATCACTGCAATTTACTCACCACCTGAGTGCACCCACCTTACAAACATGCATCTCACTTGCTACCTTGTGTATCCCCTTACTGGTCCTGAAGTCGGCCCAGAGGTGTCACTTGCTTTACTCATGAAAGTAAATTAAACTAATAATAAAGCACAGACTGTTCCACAATTCTCTGCAGATTGGAAAATCATAGCAATGAAAACCCCAACCGTTATCCCACCATTCTCCATAACTTTCACTCATCACCATCCATCAATTATCTATCCACAATTTTGTCATTTCACACTTCATTTAGACGTCTGGGCACACAGCTTGGATCACAAACACAGAGCTGCACCTCTCAGCTCTCTGGATGAGACATCTTTCACCATCACTAACAATTTCAACAGTTCAACCATTACCGGTCATTTTTCTCATATACACTCACACATAAAATGCTGAGACCGCCTTCTCTTTGTCCATCATCACTCGAGTATAAGAAGCAATCAGTCAGTAGCACGCAGAAAAATATAAACATGACAGAACAGAGGTCGACTGGAATAAGAAGATCCTGATATTATAAAATGACGTTTGGGTGGTAGAGGCAGACAGACAGACAGACCTTGTTGCAGAACTTTTTGTGCAAAGTTTGGAGTGTGTGCATTCATATAATGGCGAACAAAATCAAAGCAGAACATATAAAACCAGTGTGTTTGCCTTGAAGTGAAAAGAAGATGAGTTTATAGATTTTTCTTCCACCGTGCCATCTGTCTCACAAATAGAAACGGAGCGCGTGTCCTCGCAACACAGCGCAAATACACACCTAGAACATGCGTTTGTTAGAAAGTACTTCTGGTTTCTGTGGTTTAAAAGAAATGTTGGAAATTCGTGAAATTAAAATGATATGGTACAAAACTCATTCCACCGAGTAATTGCTCAACCACTCAACTAAACTGACAGCTGCTTCAGAGCAACAGATGTCAAGCTAAAAAAACAACAACACACGTCTAAAGCAGCTGGTCACTTAATTACAATCATAGAAAATCCACAAAGTGGCCCAAGTGGGGCCGGTCTTGGGATGGTCTAAGGTTGTCACGATACCAGAATTTTAGACTTAAATACTGGTATTAAAAACAGTACTCAATACGAGTCCTAGGCAAACAATATTTTTTCTTTCTCTTGAATTAACAAGCTGCACACTGTGCTGGTGCAGAAAAAGTCACAGAAGACAGCTGTTTCCCACAGAAAGACAGGAGCAAGCATTATATTTTATTTGAATACATTATACCATTTCTTCTTCTTTCTATTTAATTCCCCATCTTATTTTTGCCCTGACTCTCTTTCTTTCTTAATCTTACAGGAAGATATATTTATGTATATTTATAAAGTCGCCCGTATAACAAAACTTGCATTTTGGATATTCTCACCCACAATAAACCTTTTCCCACAGCAGCCATTTTGACATGAAATAGAGTAAACACAGGTGTTGCCAATGATACTGAGTTAACTAAGGCTCCATTCCATTCAGGTCAATAAATGCAGCACAGCCTTAATTAGTATCATTGGAAACACCTGTGTTTACTTTATCATGTCAAAATGGCTGCTGTGAAAAAAGGTCTATTTGCTTTGAACAGCAGCAGGTGAGCCATGTGCAGAGAAGGTTTGTTGTCCATGACGTAGCATGGTACCAAACCACGTCAGCACCAACCAGGTGTGTTCACTTTTTGCTGTTGCATAAATGTGTTCTTTAACTTAACGCATCTGTACAATTGTCACTAGGAGAAGGAGAACATGATGGAGACTTTATCCACTAGTTACATCGACCATGAATGTTTTGTTCTAACTTCTGTACTCTACATACTATCGAATGTGTGATTAACAGAGAGCACATCTGTCACAATTTTGATTCAAGGAAGAAGACTTAAAATGGAGCCATCAAGGGTAATGAACAAAACTAATTTGAAAGACTTACTGGAACAAAAAAGCAGCTGATGAATCCAATCCATGAAACCACAAGGAAAACAGTGACTAGAGACGACAGGTGAAACTAATCAACCACAGATGAAACTAATCAACCACAGGTGAACCTAATCAAGGTGCAACAGTCTAAAATGGCTGGGGAAACAAACAACAAAGGCAGGAAGTAAAGAGACACATGACACAAGGAGAAGGGAGAACTACAAAATAAAACAGGAAACACTAAATTATAAACCACCAAAACCATGACAAGCTTCACATTAAACATGTTGTATTAAAAAATATCAACATATCTGGATAGTGTGAAGACTTTAAAAAAAAGGCTTGTTCTAAGGTAAAAATAATAATAAAAATGTTAATTCTGATTTTTTTTGGTGAATATACTCATGAAAACATTATGCATTTTGCATTATTTATTATATATTTGTGATATATTCTGTAAAAGGAGCCCCTTAAATCTTACACACTTAAAATCATCTGTAATATCAAAACATTAAAAAGAAAAAAATAATAATAATTTTCATATATTTGGGGTGACAAACAGCATCTCAACTTATAGAACGGGAAGTTCCAGGGTTAACAGTAAAAGATTTATTGGACTGAATACATTTTTGACTTTGTCATTTATCGCCTTAGAGTTTCCGATCCAGATAAGTTCTGTATCTTGAAGGCAAAGAAGGACCCGGCTGCAGTCTGTGGAGCGTTGGATCACTGTCACTGCTCCGGCTGCTTAGACAGCAGATAGTCTGTATCTCAGCTCTCGTACCTCTCTCTGAGGTATCAGAGACGTTCTGACCTTTCGGTGGCCACTTAAAAACTTTTAGACAAGGAGCTTATTGACTGTCAGCAATGATTTATGTTAGGAAAGACGGGAAGGAAGGAGGGAGGAACTGAGGAGCAACATAAACTGCCTCTTTTATAGTACACACAGAGGAGGCGAGAGACCATCTCAACCATGAACCTGTTTTCTTTTTATCCTTTGCTTGAAACTCAACATGTCTATGTCAAGTATTGTGTTAAATCAAGCTCGTCTGCACAAACATGTTAACATGCACAGACACTGGAAATTATTATTATTTCTTTGGCCTTTTATGATAGTACAGCTGAAGATAGACAGGAAGCAGAGAGAGCGGGAGTGACACGCAGTAAATTAGCCGTCTGATGCGGGATTCGAACCGGGGCCAGCTGCAGCGAGGACTGAAGCCTCCACACACGGGGCGGCCGCTTAACCCACTACGCTACCGACCGGCACACTGGAAATTATTTTGGTCTCTTCTTCTTGTCTCTGCCTTTCTTGCCCTCGGTTCACGTCTACAGTAGATTTCTGTGTAATTCAGTGAGAAGTTCATCAAAGAACATTTTCTCTCTTATGCCTCAGATGTTGTGCGCGTTGCAACATACTGTACATCAGGGCCTTTTCTTAGATGTCTTCACACAGCTCTAGAGTGTAAAAGACTTCATCTGTGACTATTTTTTCTCTAGAAACTAAACTTATTTTTTTTCCTAGCGTTGATCTCTCTTGCTTCTGTCATGGCTTCCCTTCATCCCTCTATCTCCGTCTATGTCACTCTAGTAGTGTAGTGGATGCCGATACTAAGGATCAGTAACAGTCTAATTTTCTGAGCTCCAGCGTTAACGAACCTCTTATCTCTCTTCTCTTATTAGCAAAGCTTAATGTGCAAAACATTCAGCTAGCCGCCTCTCATTATCTGACCGTCACTTCCACTGGTTTAAAAGGACAAACGTTGGCGGATGCAGCTCATATCAGCTGCCTTTTAATTAATGTTAGTTCAGCGGGGTAACTTGATAACAGGCCAAAATAAGCTTGGATTTGTGTGCTCTCTGCAAAGCCTGCGTCTGTACTCTGCCCAAGATTGTTTATTTCTGTAACACCGCTGTACAACCGAGTGTTTCTGAAGCTGTGGAGGTTGTCAAACTCGTTGAGAGGAGAAAAAGAAAAGACTCTGACGTGCTAGTCTTTGGCTTCACAGATGCTGCATCGTTTGTCTCCCACTATGACACGCGACACGGGATAAAATAAGCCACCGTGGTGCTAACAGCTCATTTAAGTTTCCCGACACCCAGCGTTTGTCAGGTTAGGATTATCTAACTGATATAGGCCTTTCCCACGGCAGACGTTTTGACTTGTCATTGTAGCTGAAGCACAGTTGTTATTAATAACTCCTAATAACGATGGCTCGGTTTTATTCAAGCGTCCCGGTAAGCCGTGACAGTGAGCCAGCTTGCACATTACCGGGACTCAGAAGCAGCTGAGTAATTCAGTTTTATTATTTATACCTGTGCTTTTCCTACTGAGGCATGTCAAAATGTCATTTGTGTGTAGTCTGAATTACACCTAAAATACACTGCATGCGGAACGGCGACGGAGCCGATACGTTTCAATGTTAGTCAATGTGTCAGCTCACACAGTCTCCGGTACCGCTGCGTCATGGCTCCAGAACGACTGCGGCGTCCGGCAGCCCTCCGCAACACATACGCAGAGCTTCTATTTTTCACGGACGCCGGAGCACGGCGCATAAATTCAGCACAGAACAGATTGTGCAGGGAAGGAAATCGGCCCCAAAATACAAAATAAAACCCCGGTTGATTTTCAAAATAAAATACTCCGTGTTCACCGCGGATCCAGTTTCATTACAAGAACACGTCATAATGGGTGGGGGCGACCTGAAATCAACAGGTCAGAGGTTTTCAGACTTCTTTTCACCCCGTTGACCCCATGGATGAGGAGAAGTTGATTCTGGAGGTCCAAAATCAATCTATCATTTATGACACCTCATCCTTTTTATAAGGACACCAGAAAAAAGATGAGGCGTGGAATGTCATTGCAGGAGTCAAAGAGACTACAGCTGGCAATATCGCGCAATTATGCGTGAATTCGAGAGATCTCGTGCGTTCTCGCAACACTCAGTGGCCGACGGAGACGCACCCGTGCAGTGCAGTGTATTTTAGGGGTTAGACAGTTGTCAATCAAGCACAGTCTGAACACCTGAGAAGAGGTCTAATCAAGCAACATAAGTGAAAACACCTGTGTAGGTGTACCTAGGGTTGTTTGCTTTGTTGGCCTGACCATAGCACAAATTTTTATCTCTACTCTAGCTTGGGAAAATAGTAATATTTGCCCTACAGTGTCACCCAGTAGCTGCACAAACTTTTAACACCGACTGGTCTCAATAACCAACCAGCTAACCATGAACTAGGCTATAATTAAGTGACTGTGAGGTGAAGCCAATGAAAAACTGCAGTTCTTCGAACGGCCACTTGAAGCTGGCTCCAAAACAAGTCAGTTTCCATGAGGCAACATGTTAAAATGTTTACAGCCTGGTGCAAAAAAGGTTTTGGTTTCTATACCCACTTTAAGTCATGCAGAATTAACAGTGTGGTCGCTTTGACTGACATGTGGGGGCCGGTACAGGAGGCTTGTTTGAGCACCCAGGCTGCATTCAGCCCACCTGAGGTCCACGTCTTTGCCCATTTTTAGATTAGCAAGGAGGAGGGAAGAGGCAGGACGGCCAAGATGGTAACGCTAGAGGATTCAAAACGGCTCTTCAGATATTTCTGGCTGACGTCACAGATACTACATGCATTATTAATACTGTTTATGACAATAATAACGTGATATTATCATAAAAAGATCAAATAAATAATTAAAAATCGAGTGTACAGAATATATGCTGTGGTTTGACAATGAAATGTAAAGGTCTTCCCTCCTGTATTATGTCTCCACTCTCAGCTGCACCATGCCTCTCTTTGTGTTTGTTGCTCTCTCCCACTGTTTCCCTCTTGTCTGACTTACTTGATATTTTTACCAAAATCTCTCAATCTCTTTTATTTCTCTTTGACTTGTCTGTCCTGTTCTCTCGCTCCCCTTTCTTTCCCTCCTTCCCCCCGTTGAGACTGCTCTCCACCTTCCTGTTCTCTCTGTTCTTTCTGGTGATTGTTCTACTCTTGTCTGAACCTTCCCTGAAACTCCCTGCAGGATGGGTGGTAGGTACACACAAACACACATGGCATGTACATTTCCACCTGTAAATGTTTCATACATACAACTGAGAAGAAAAAAAATAGGCTTACACACACAGGAAGCAGCAAACCCACACACACACACAGCAGTTGTGGTGACATTTCTAATAAATGGCTTAATGGAATTTCCTCTGCTGGTTAAAAAGGATTGAAATGCCACTGCAGGCATGATCACAAATCAATAACCCATTTTCAAAGCTGCCATTTTATTGTGTATGTATGTGTGTGTGTGTGTGTGTGTGTGTGTGTGTGTGTTTTTCAGGCCACAACTAGCAAACATTTTGTTCTGCCTCCGCGGCTCCATTTCATTTTTCATTCATTTCATTCTCTTCCCTTAAATGTCTCTAAACCATATTGATAAGATAAGATGAACTTTATTGATCTTCAGGGGGGAAAACTGCAGCAGCAAGGCAAGAAAAAAAAGAGACGAAACTAAATATATTAATGCGCCCTCGCTGTGTTCTTTGCAGAGGAATCGTTGTTTCTGTAAAGTTTGGTACTTGGAAATTTGCACCGTAAGGCAGTATCATTCATATAGTGCAAAATAAACACTGACCTCCAGAGAAGCTCGAAGCAGCTTTTAATAACACCCGAATGTTTTTCAAAGGAAAAAGTGGACTGTGTGTGGAGTGTGTGTCATCACCTCGCCCACTTTTCTGACCAGTGTTATCGTCATCTACAGACAAGATTAAATAAGAAAGATTAGTAATGATATGGGAGAAGATTATGGTGTAAATCTGATTCGTGTAAGATAAATCCACACTGCTTTACAGCCTTTCTAATGGATTTCTGGCTTAAATATGTGATCCTCTTAGTTTCTACACTCAAGCAATTTGTAAACTTACTTAATTTTTCTCTGATCGCTGCCACACTATGATATTCTCCTCAGTTTCCTCCTGGCCGAGTTCAGTGTGTCTCTGAATTCCAACGTGGCAATGAACACCCTAATTTCCCCTGAGAGAGCTTTGTGTGCTCCAGTAATGGTACGTTCTCTTTTTTTCGGAGGCTTAAGTTGAAAGCATGAATTATTCTGGCATCGAATCACACTCGATGTCGGCGGTGTGAGAGGTGATATGTGCAAAGCAAGTCAGTCCAGGATAGATTTATTAGTTACGCCACCACAGCAGGGATCCTCTGCTGCTGCCTCTTTTGAAACACTTTTAATTGATTGTTTTGCGTCCACAAAACTTGATGCCACCCACGCACAGCGGTAACCAGGAGCCAGCTACATTTTTTAAACACTCCTCAGCTTGGTTTGCCTTTGACCGGATTCCTTGAACAGTTCCTGCTGCTTGTCCATCATCATTTAAAATAGACTGACAGCTCCCATCTCTTCTGAGCTCAAACCACTCTGACCAACGTCAGACTTTTATATTGGGGAAAAAGGATCTAAACACTTCTCTGTTCTTACAGCAGGACACCCCTCACTAACTGTATATACTTAAATACAGCCGAATAAGCTCCATATATTTCAGCTATAAGTAATTTTTCAAAACATTTTCTAGTTCCAGCCCCTATTTTTAGGTTAATCATTGGTTGGAAAATATCAAAGACTAGATGTAGATGAAAATAAAACATGTTGATACTCAGAATTCATTTAAAAATGTAATGAAAATATTTACTTTTTCAATTGATACTTATTTATTTGCATATATATTTCATTGCTTATTTATTTTACTACATTTATTTCACTTCCATGACTTTCTCAGTTGCCTAAAACACCCTGTGGACTGATTTCTCTATAAAGAACTGATTTGAACTGATTTTCCAGACGTGACGTTTATGTGTGTCAAGGTTGTAACACTTATACTTCAATCAAACTTCAGTCAGAGTAACAAAACCACGTCTTTTTAGTGTCCCCTTGAAACCGTCTTTGTTGTCATTTGTGCTACATTTCTGTATTTGCGTGAGTTAGTGAGTTATGTCATGTTATGTTATGTGTTCTCTGAAGCTGTAGTGCATTGAGCTCTCAGGGCTACTGTAAAAAATGAATAGTCTAGTTATAAGTCAGGCTTGTTGATACTAAGAAACTGTTTAAAGTGTCAAATGAATTAAATGTGCTAAACAGACCCCCCAGACAACTCTATCTTCCTGCATGTTTTGCAGCTAGGCCAGGCTTTACTTAGAATTTCTGTGGGTCTGTTGGCATTTAATTAGACAATTTGAAAGTCTGCATCCCCACATTACATGTAAATCTGACATGCTTATGGAGCTATCATCTTTGGAGCTGCTATTGCATCATTATGCGGCAACTCGTTCTCTTCCCACTAAAGTGTCTCGATGTTCGTTGAATGTCAAAACTGCCGGATCCGTGCAAAATGCTCGGGTGCACAGGTGGTGCAACAGTGATGGGTTTGGGTCTTCTGCCAGCAATAGTTGGCATAAATTAATTCCTTTGGGTCACCTCAGAGGGATGAAGGAGGAAAGTGGGTTTAATATGTGAATCCTATGTACAATATTCAACAATAACATGGTTAAAAATACAATTTTTTTGTGTGTAAGTGGCTCTTTGAGTAAGACCTCTGACGAAAGAGGGCATAAGAGGAGAGGGAAGAGACTCAAGCACTTCAAGGAAAGGAGACAAAGAATGAGCCACTTTTCTGCATCAACAACACACTGAGTGTGTAACACATTTGTAATTCATGGCCGAAAGTTTGGGAAGAGTGATTCACATATTCTACGGATACTCTCCCCACAGCGGTGCACGCTTTAACACACAGCTCACCAAACCTGTTTTACCCTGTGGTGGGAAAACCAATCATGTCCAACAACTATTCAAAACTCGTCCTTTGCCAGTACCACGAATGCTCCCCCGCTCATCTCTCATGTTCAGCCATCTGTTGGAGGTCCCAGAGTCACCTCGCTACACCATCATCACCTGTTCTCGATTGAGAGTGTTTCAGCATAAACTCAATCAATCATCAATGCCTTGCATCATTCTGCTGCATCATAGCCAAAGATGTTCTTCCATTCCTCTATTCCCTTTTCGGTATTCTCTTCACGCAAACAATGCAAAATTTACAAAGAGATTCACCTGCCTGATATAAAGTTTTGGAGGCAGCAGTAGCTCTGCCTGTCGGGATTTGGCTTGGGGACCTGAGGGTGGACGGTTCAAGTCCGTCATGCACTGCCGAGGTGGTGCACCCATCTCTCCACATTTGCATGTCTTTGAACCCTGTTTGTGTGGTTGTATTTTGGGTAATATGCATGTCAAAAAAATAAATAATAAAGTATCTATTCTATTCTTGAGTAACGCCCTTCTCCGGTACAATGCAGTGAGCTTTGTTTTTCACTCAGAGCAGCAAATCCTCCAAATCAAATCACAAAACATGCTGTTTGTAACTGCCCTTTAGAAAGGTTTTCCGATCTGACGCCCCCTATCTAACTTTGTGATTGGATGTTCGCTGTCTGATTGGACGCTTGAAGCCTGGCAAAATTGATTCCCTTGTGCTTCTGGCTGCCTCGCAAGGCTATCGACAAGAACAACATCATTTTTCTTCCAACCGTTTCAAATCACTGTTGAGAAATAAGTCTGTTTAATGAAGTGATACCACTTTTCTCCAACTTTCCAACTTACTTTCTGCTCTCTCCCACAACTTATTGGTAAGAGTGACTGAAGGCTTTTTGGTGAAGTTAGTGTGAACCAACCTCGTCGCCATCAGTGTGTCATGCCTAATTGGAAAAAGTACCACACAACTGAGATCCAACACTATCAGCCAACTGTGTGTCTGACCTATATGTTCTCTGATCGTGTAACTTTGTCAACATCTTCATCTCGTGTAAAATCGGCCAAAAGTACAGATGCTTGCTCTGGCTGCAGCGGCAGTGTACAGTGCATGGTTGTGTTGGCAGTCTTACAGTACAGGAAAAACATGACGTTTCCTCGACCTCGGCATCTTATTCGCATTATGACTTTATGTGCAAAGGCAATTAATTCACCTTGCATTCACTATGAACATACCTTAAGGTCTTCTCTAGCAAAATTCTCTCGAGCTTTGTATGCATCTCTTGATGGGCCAAGTCAACTGGGGATCGTAGCTTTGACCTGGATTCACAAAAGTGAATATTTCACGGCATGGAGGATGTATTGTATGTGTTTAAAATCCCTCTGCTGTGGTCTCGAGAGGAGATGCTCTCTCAAACATGCATATGCTGTAAACATGTTTCCATCTCACTCTCTTTATTATGCTCACCATCTCTGTCTGTCTCACAGCACTGTGAATCAATTAACTGTGTGTGTGTGTGTGTGGATGCGGGGGTTTATGTTTGTGTGTGTTGGCTGTCCCTGGCCCAGTCTCTCGCTAGTTGGACTGACATGAAGCCGACTGCACAGTCACTGGCAAATTGCAATGTCAACCATTTCCCTCTGTGACTGTGTGTGTGTGTGGTGCATGGGGGTTGAGCGCATGTAGAATATGTGTGTGAGCCAATGAGTGTCCTTGTTTAATATTGTATTTTGTTTGTACCCATTATATATGTATATCTATATGTATATGTATGTGAGTGTGTGTGGCTTTTATCCCATTTGCATGCTGTCCCATGCTGTTGTCCTTCCACACCTTCCTTATAATGTTTTTGCTGAATAAATCAGTTGGGAGCCAGAGGAGCAGCAATCCTTTGAGAAACTCAAGGATTGCCTCCCTTATCTGTGAAAAGTAACTCTTATTACAGCAGAATATCCGCGCTGTCGCCACAAAACCTTTCCGAAGCTGGTGTTAGTGCTACTTCAGTTCAAATTTCACAAGGTCCGTGTCATCTAAGTCCTTCGTAAAACTGATTCATCCTTATTGTACTCATATTTTTTATCAGCTGTTACCAGCAAATATGGGATGAAATTTGACTGGACTGGAGTGGATTCAGAGGTGCCTGTCTATTGTGTTCATCTGGTCCTTTTCATCATTAATGCACCTTCGTGATCAACTAGAATAGGGCGGCTGTGTCTTGACTGTGGCCCAGGAGGTAAAGCGGATCATCCACTAATCAGAAGAGCCGTAGTTTGATCCCCGGCTCCTACAGTCTGCATGTCAAGGTGCCCTTCGGCAAGATACTGAACCCCAAATTGCCCCCACAGGCTACGCCATCGGTGTGTGAATGATTAGATCCCTTCCAATGAGCAGTTGGCACCTTGCGTGGCAGGCAATGACGAGAAAGATTCTTTATAAGCACTACTACTTACTTCATTCAATAATTAAAAGCAGCATCGTCTCAGGGGTTCTGTGGGTTCTATACACAATACTGATATCTGTGATATTTACAGACTTTGTTTTCTTAAGGGTGATGTGGGGTGAGTAATAATAGATATCTGACACCGTTTGATACAAGTCTCTAATTTCCCCATGATGGCAGCTCTTTAAAAGCTTTCCAGATCGTGCGGGCGTGGAAGGTAACAAACAGAATCGGATGATCTCTTGACACCCAATGATTTCTTTTCATTTTGCTAACAAATTACACATTAGGTTTGTTTAATATTTCCACGTTTTAACACTGTGATTTGATGTATCGATTTTTCTTTTTACCCGCGCTTTAGGGAAATCAATCGCATCAGAAGTTTATGACTCTACATTCGCAGGGAGTCGGACGATTATATTATCGACTCTGCTGAACCAGTACTGCTGCTCTTACCTACGAAAATCAACTGACAGAGGCTTCATATTTGGTTTTGATAGACCAATCATGATTGATTTTTATGGTGACTGTATAATAAACAATAAGCAATACTTCATGATGTTTGCTAACTCGCTCAAATATCATCGTAACATCCTTGAACCCTCCAAAAATGAAGAATTTTCAGCAGCTTACTGTAAATAAAGGTAATAAAAATGTTCACTGATTGATTATCTCAAGCACTTTTGGAAGTGAATGGAGACCAAGGCAGGACATCAATCATAGGAAATAAAAATAAATTGGAAAAACGTTGGGATGCTGGGTAATACACTCAACACAGCAGCTGGTCCTTCATGTTATGTGTTCACCGTGCTGCAGAGGACTTTACATACGTTCAGCAGGGTGAGCAGTTCAGCTGGAATTTCAGCAGTTAAACCTGATTCACAGTATAATGTGATTTTCCTTTTTCCGGAAATAAAAACCATACTCTCATGTTACTCCAATGGATTCATTCAATCACCTTACACCAATCCTGCCAATCCCAGCCAGTCAACCAAGCGTTGCCAGTCCCTCTGCGCCAGTGTTGGCTCAGCATACAAGATGAACCCTGAATGTACAGTCTCTCTCTGTATGTGTGTGTGTGCAGACCGCCTGTTTTTGTCCATATACACACAGTTTTTGTGTCTGTCTGTGTGACTCATCCTGTTATCCTCATGTTTGCCATCAATTCCCATTTTTTTGTTTGTGTTTGTACACGTTGGCAAGAGCATGAAACATCTCAACAACTGGATCGGCATCAAATGGGGCACAGAAATTGTTTGGATCCCGACGACCTGGGTCACATTTCATCTCATGCTACCAGCAGTTTAACATTTCCGCTTGATCAAAACTTCAGCGCATCATTTAGACAAAACACTGATCAAGAAATTCCCATTAGTTGCTGGTTTTTCCTTTAATTCTGCTGTATTTCTCAGCTGTACATGCGCACTTGCACACTGCATGAGATAAATTCAGTGGATTACCTTTATATTCTCTGAACAGATCCCAGAGGATGCATCCTTTTGGATTTCAATGACCTAGTGACCTCTTTACACATTAAAGTAAAACTAATATTACACAGACCAGATGCAGGTTGAATGGTAAAAATCTGTTGAGGCACTGTCGAGGTATCAGTGTTTGAAGAAAACTGCCTTGCCTGGAAGTTTTTAGGACGTAGGAGTATTACATAGGTCGGCAATTTCAACATATTATCCCATTAAAGGTCTCCTTATTGTGGCACATGAAGAGGACGCTGAGCTTGGAAACAAATGACCCTGGGAATAGATCCACTCCTGTACCGAGGTTGTGCGCAGTAACAAAAGTACATGCGATTCCTACATCTAGAACCTGGAAGTTCTGGTTTCAGCTCAGTTTACTATAGCAAACTTTCTTAGTGCTGAGCTGTAAGGACATGGAGGGCCTAAGAATCCAAAATAGAGGAAGCTAGCAAACGCATCTCTTGAATAAACTGTGTGAACAAGCTCGCCGACTGACGATTGGTAGCTAATTGATACTTAGAAATCAATAACAGCAAGCCTGACCCAGTGAATGGATGAACTTATGTAGGTTACTCCCCTGTAACAAGAGATTTTAGAGGTGACTGACTAGTGTCAACGTGTTCATGATTTTCTGCAAGTTAGCACCGCGAGCTAGCCTCTAGCCAGCCTCTGGCACCTTTTTCTACCTTGGTGCACGGATGGATTTCGTTGTACTCCTTGGTGTGAACATGTGTTCATGTAAAAATCAGCTGTTAAGATCAAACTAAAGTATATGTTCCTGTGAAACGAACACCCACAAAGCTTTTAATATGGCCACTGACCCCGCAGAGGGTGAATAAAAAGGTGGTATATAAAGGCAGTTTCACTGTTACCTGGTTTGGATTTAGGTTTGAATTGTTCAGCACAGCAAACTTGATTCAAAATTGGTTTCTATTTGCTGTGACCCTTCTGTCTCTACCTCTCTTTGTCTTTGTCAACAGAGGTTACGGCTTGAAAGGCCTTTCTTTGTCTTTATAGATGTCAAAAATTGCTCTATACTATGTGTCTGTGTTTTTTTCTCTCTTAATTCTTTCTCTCTCTCTTTGTGTTTCTATTATCCAGAGCTGATGTCTCCAGCTCCATCACCCTCCGACCGTCTGTCTGTCTTTGTGTGTTGCCTCCCAGCCGATGGACGGGGTTGGGCCAATATGAAGATTAAATTAGTCGTTTTTGTTTTATTTTTCCATTTCAGCAACACAGTCAACTCCCATATCAGCTTACATGCATACATGGTGTCAATGCCAGTCTGTTGTGAATGACAGCCATCAAGGTCACCCCAAGGCTGCCAGGCGGGCACTGGCTCACCCTCCCAGCCAGTGGACAGGGTTGGGTGATGCAGTCAAATTGATTCAACGTGATTAAAGTTTTTATTTTTGTTTTATTTTTGTGAAAGCAGAAATGTACTGACAGAGCACTGACATTTTCAACTCATAATTACCTGGCAGGGGAGATGCCTCGATCAAGGAAGTTGGGTCACTCAGGGTGAGGCTCTGCTATTGCACTCCCTGTTGTACTGACCCCTGTAAATTCTGTAAATTTTGCAGTTGTAAAGATCACCTTCATCCTCCCGGCCAGTAGACAGGGTTGTGATGCAGGTGGCCAGGGAGGCAGCTCCAAGTCGAACATAACAATGAAAGAGAAGAAAAAAACATTCCTGAAGCACTAACCTCTAACTGTAAAGGTCTACCAGGGGCATGAAACTCCTGCCCTTGCAGATGCTGGTGGGTGTGCAGGTTCACCTGGTACGCCTGGTTCTGACGTGACCCAGGGGAGGAGGATTGTTATAAAAATTAGGATTGTACTGGGCTGCAGATGTTTTAACCCTATTAGGGAGTGTGTGTGTGTGTGTGTATTTTGTATTTTGCATATCTCGTGTACTTCCCTTATCTAGCATATGTTTGCTGAAGCTGGCAGGGAAAGGTAATTAAAAATTGTTCAAGGACAAGAGAGACTTAACAAGAGAGGTTAAGGGAAGTATCATTTTGGACAAGAAACATAATGCTCATTACTAAGGGGAAAACCAAAAAAAGAAATTGTTAGTGGGAAGATGTCCGAGACAGCCCATGTTGAGAAAGAATTGTATAAGAACCACCTGACAGAGCTCCTCGAGGAGCCTTTTCTCTGTAACCCTCTTGTGTGTTGCACTGTTAAATGCTCCTTCTTGTACAAGAATATTAAATTCAACTTAAACTTTGATACTTTGAATCCAGTCCTCCTTATTCAAAGGTTCTTCTTAAAAAATTCTCGTAACAAGGATGCTTGAGAATGAGCTCCACGGGTTCCCCCAATGCTCCGGGTTCTGGTAGGGGTGTCCCCCCCTTGAAGACTCACCCTCATGGCCAATGGACGGGGGCTGTGTGTGTTTCAATGCCACAGCCATTGTCAAAAATAGACCTGCTCCCTCCTGCTCTCTTTTCTTCCTCCATTTTTTGCCCCCCTCTCGCCTCTTCCTCTCTCTTTCTCTCTGCGTCTTTCATAGATGTCAGAAAGACATTTGTGTGCTCTGAATGCGGAGTAGATGTGATGTTTGAATGTTTTGAAGCAGAACTGTCTGCCTAACCGTCTGAATACAGACTGAGACCTATTGATTTCTGGTTTACGAAAGGATCAGAAGCTAATCTGTATGGCACACACACACACACACACACAGAAATGCACACTGACACGCTTCTGTGCAAAGACCATATGCACATGCTCAACCGACAAATGTTTCCTCCCATTACAGTAAGTACGTTGTCATGCGCAAATACACACATTTTCACGTACACACAGAGTTCACTTCAGGGTGAATTGTGTGAACTGAAGGGAGTTAAGTCAAGGGCCTGTCTTTTATTTTAGGGGTGTCCATCCATCTGTGAGAAACTCGCACGCAAACACTATGAATGAATTTGCATTCAGTCGTAAAGTACACGCACATTAAAATGAAAATAATCATGCAGTACTTTACTGTATGTACACTCAATCATGCATGCATGACACACACACACAAACAAAACCAAGATTATGGGATGTCATTTTCTAAGCAAAGTGATCTGGGAGGCTCCCCGGGCTGAGTCACTCGCAGCCTGACACTCCCAATAACACAGCTTCCCTTTTATTAATTCCCCCCTCTCTCCTCTTACCGAATCCTCCTTTTATTTATTCAGTTCATTCGTCTATTCCATTATATGCCTTGTGTCATGTTGATTTGTGGTGAAAGTCGGATAGAGGAAAGGAGCAATCTAAACTAAATCAAATCGTCAGGTCGTCATCTTAAACAGACTTGTACGCCTAACTCCGAAGTTTTCCAGAAGACTGGGATCATGCTTGGTTTTAAAACAAAAAAAAAATTGAGGGTTGATGTTGTGATGTTTTTGCAAGTAAACATTTGAAACAAGAGGACTGATTCTGGTGATCTGTGGGATGGTCCGATTCCTGCAACTGTAGCAGAGAACATGGTAAAAAAAAGAAATAAAAAATAGGGAATAAGAGAATATGTCGAAGTGTTGCATGCTCTGTCATGATGATTCCTGATGAAATGTGGATGAAATAATGCCCCGAATGAAGCCAAACCGTTTCCTGAACTTCAGCAGCGTGATGTAGCTGACCCTAAGGCTGCTGCTGTCAGAGTAAGAATTGTTTTCCTCTGAGCCTGAACTTTTCTGCTTTGGTATTCCCTTAAAAAAAAAAAAAACTGGTTCAGCGTCCAAAGTTAGGCCACTAGCGGAATTAAATGGGATACCAAATTAATCTGGAGATATTGACATCACCCAAATTCGTTTATAAAGTCCTTTTCATACACATGCTTGTCAGAAGGTACTTTGCAGATAAAGGATTATAAATGCAGGTACAACAGGGAGACAAAACAAGACAGATAGGACAAGAAATAGAACTAAACACAAAAAAAGATGACAGTATTTTGTAGGCAGGCAGGTTTTAGTTTGCATAAATGAAGTAAGTGTCTCTTTCCCCATTCTTTCCAACGTTATGCCACATAAGCACAATTGTTAGAAAGTAATATGAGCCAACAGCCAATAGATGCTAGTAAATTTTAAACTGCGGTTGCTTCGTCTAGTTCTGCCGGCCACTTTGGCACGTATTCAAACCACATATGGAGGTTCACTTAAAGCACAAAATGAGTTTGGCTGCTAGAATAATGGAAGTGACTGATGAATTTTGGAATGGACAAACCCACTATGGACTAAGTCCAGAAGAAGATTTGTTTTCTGCCCAGAATGTAACGGTGTAAGATGGGGACTTTATATAGATTCATGAATTGACCCGGCACATACATGCCGGTAGATTAGTTTCCATAGTTGCAGATGACAAATGTGTTGACAATGAAAATATCACGAAGACAGTTTAAAACTTAAACCTGAGAACAGAAATAAAACAAGTGACTGACGAAGAGTTTAGAGATTTAGGGAAATGCCACTCTCTTTCTATGCAGAAGTGCCAAAAAAACTGCAGTTCCCAGAACATCCACTTGAGGCTGGAGACACAAACGAGTCAGTCTCCATAAGTCCCCATGTTAAAATGTCCAAATTCACAGCAGAAATAAACATGTTTACAGCCTGGTACAAAAAACTGTTTTGGTCTCTATGGGTAATTTCTTTGTTCATGACAACTGTACTGAGGGTGAATATCTATTTAAATCATCAGTTCAAATTATATTAAGACTTAAAGTTATGCATAATTAACAGCTTTGCCACTTTAATTGACAGGTGGCTTGTTGAGCACTCAGGCTTCATTCAGCCAGCCTCAGGTCCACCAACAAACCACCTCTTTGCCCATTTTTAGGTTAGTCAAGAAGGGGAAGAGGCAGGACTGCCAGAGCCATCACACACTGACACATTCTTTATAATGTCAATGCTTTGGACAAAGCCAGACCAGCTGTTTCCCCCTGTTTCAAACTGTCAGGGCAATACTATTGATTTTCTTATCTAACTCTTGGCAAGAAAGCAAGAGTGTATTTCACAAAATGCAAAAATCGTTATAAGAAAAAAAGATTGATAGATTATATATTTTTTTTATCAAAGCCTTTTGTCACGTTGAAATAAAGCCTAACTTTGCAAAAAAGCAGACAAAACCATCTTTATGTTAATCTCCTGGATAAACATAAAGATGTTTCAGTCTTGTGTCAGTGAATTAAATTGTGCACCGCTTGCTTTTATTGACTGAACTGAAATTATTCTCGAGGTCGAAAACTTACTAGCTTATCTGATTTAAGGATTACCAGGATGTGACAGCTATGAATACGTTTACAACAGTGAAATGTGTACAGCAAAAACGTACCGGCTTGTTAGCGGGATGTTGGACTCACTACAAAGCGTCTTCTTCTCTACTTCACAAGGATTTGGATGTAGAAAAAGTAACTCCCATTTACTGTACAAACACAATACTGCCTTTCTATTGCACTTTGATTTATTGTGGCCTCATTCTTGGCAACGATTTTTCAGAAAAAAGATAACATGCTGGTTGTTTTGTAGCTGTCAGAGAGGCAACGCCAGAGGGTTTGAAACGACAGGACACGAATCTTGCAAGAGAATATGAAAGCTGAACTCACGCACCGAGGCTCTGATTGTGCCAAAGTTCCCCACATGGTGAGATGAAATCACCTGATGCCAAACGGCCGCCCTGTCCTATTTAAGACCTCCATATTCAGACACAAAGCCGTCTTTATGAACCCATCAATCAAACTTATGAAACACGTTGACAATTACGATGAATAGCTCACTCTCATGGTTCATCCATGTTCAGTCCTTAAAATGAATATGAAAAGAATATTTATATCCTTTCTTTTCTCAGCGGGCAAATTCCCTTTCAGTTGTCTTTCATCTCAAGAATTTGATTATTCTATAGGTGAAACGCAGTGTACACCAAATAAGCATTACAGCTCTGCCATGTCTCCAATTATAGCCTTTCTTAATCGGCTTATTTTATGAATCTCATCATTGTGCTGTGTGTTCATTTGGCCCTTAACTGGGTAATCTTTATCTTTATTTAATTTTGTGTCAAACGCTATAATCTGGATGCACATAAGGTCACTGTATATTTAACACCATGTCATCATGTTTAACCATTCTACCAATACATTAACTCTAAACCTAACCCAGCTTTAGCCTAAGTAAACCTTAACCTTTAGTCCTGAACCAAAAATGTAATGGGCTCAACTTTTTGCCCTCAAACTGGAGTGTGCATGTGTTGTTCCACAGTGTGATTGAAACAATTACACATACACACAGGCAAAGAAAACATTGTGCTGTAGAGAATAAATGAAACTGTGGTTAAAATCCCAGATGTTGGGATACACAAACCTACACAAACAAAACTGTCCGAATGTAAATCCACACAACCTTAGATTGTACCGCGTCTGTAACTTAGTTTCCAAAGTCCTGAGAACTGTTTAAGAGGCGTTAAGGTTGATGAAATCATTTACTTTTTGTGGTTTGTCCTTAAAAGTTTTCAGGATTTTCTTTTTCTTTCTTCGGTGTAGGGCCAAATGAAATTTAAGAAAGTTACAGAGCCGGACAGGTGAAGTATGTCTCTGTCGTCTGCTTTTACAAGAATAGATAAAACGAGAGAATGAGAAACAGAAAGAGAGATAGAAAGGCGGACAGAAAGGAAAGGTGAGATGGAGGTTGTCCATGGTTGTAGATGTAATGGTCATTATTGTAAAGTTAATGTTTCAATCTCCCACAACAGCCATTTTCTCCAGGAGTTATCTCCCATGTCCTTGAACAAGACACTGAATCCTGCTCGCTGACTGTTACTGTCACTTTTAACCATAATGCTAGCTACATGCCTTAAATGTAAGACGGACAAAGGCGGACAGAAATGACAAGTTGCCAATAACACAGTCGGCCAGCTTCAATATTGAACGCTAGACCTCGTCTGCAACACAATCTGGCTCAGAGAGAAAGCCAACATTATTTAGCTCAGAGCTCAAGGTGAATGCAAATACTGTTGTCCCGTCCACTCATCAAGTCAAGCAACATGGCCAAATAATACCACCAAACAAGGCCCTGAGATTGCATGATGTAAGAGGGAGGGTCCTCTAATCAGAACAAAACCAAGCTTTTCATTTTCTGAGTTCATCATCAAAGTAGCGTCCTGGACTCTTTGATGAAAAGATGCTGATTAGGACCCAGAAAGCCAAGTCTGCACTAATTCCACAGGCAGGAAAGAGACTGGTGCTGCCTTCTCCAATTTAACCGGAGAGCTAGATTTAGACCTCTGGTTTTCTCACTCATTATAAAAAAAAGTTTGAACTTTCCATGAGTTGATGCTGCAAGTTGGTTTACTTGTAATGATATAATATGAAATTCTCTGATGTTAATTTAACAAAAAGTACAAGGGATGTATTAAGTAGCTATTTAAGTCCCCTGTTTGTTTGGATTATCGTCAGCCTTGAGGGAAGCCAGTGAACTGAGCTCAGGCTAGGCACCTTTTTCAAGGTAGACAGCCCATCAAGATGAGTGAGTGGCAAGTGTGTGGGAGGAAATGGATAGTATACTTCCTGCCCAAAGAGAAAGTGTTCTACTCTCTCCACAACCTCCTCCACAAACAAGAAGGGGAGATCCAAGATTACACGAAGTAATGACGTGACACTGAATTAATATGAAATGCTAACGTTTGCAATGGTTTCTGACACCTAGAAGAATTTGGGAATTGCTGACTTTGTAGTTAGTAGATCCGGTCGTTGTGTTTGTGACGTCAACTGTGATGGACATGTGGATTGTCCATGGAGCTGGGACAGACTCAGTACAGTTGTCATGAATGTTGAAAAGCTGAAGAGACCAAAACTGTTTGTTGTACCAGGCTGTAAACATGTTTGTTTCTGCTGTGAAGTTGGACATTTAAACATGGGGACTTATGGAGACTGACTCACCCTGTACCTCGCTCGAGGAACTGCATTTTCTGTATTGGATTCACTTCACAGCCACGGAGGTTGCCGCATGAGTGTTAAAAGGTAAAGTTACAGACGCCAATGCACTCCTCCATCAACTCTACATCATTACGTAACATATAGTATTATATATTCACGATCTGGGATGAAACCATGATGTTTTGTAAATCCTCAAGACTGTGTGCTGAGAAAAGAACCAGTAGCATCAACAACCAGAGGAGAAACGCCTTTAGGAGATACATCAGATCCCTACAGCGTTGACCCAGGTCAGTGGCTGCAAGCTTACTGGACCTGAGTGGAGCCTCTGTAGCCTTAAAGTAATGTTAAGGCACCTATGGCTATAATTACATTTACACATTTACTCAATGTAGCTTTAAAGATGAAAAAAGGTCACCTGAGAAACTTTGGAGGAGCATGTTATTCTTCAGTCTATCTGAAATCTACAATTTATATTCACCTCTTCCCCTTACAGCAAGAAGGTGTCTGCGTGGGTTCTCTCCGGGTACTTCGGCTTCCTTCCACTGTCCAAAACATGCTCTTAACAGGTTAATTGGTAACTCTAAATTGCCTGTAGAAGTGAAATTTAATGCGAATGGTTGTTTGTCTCTATGTGCCCTGTGATGAACTGGCAACTTGTTCACGGTGTGCCTTGCCTCCTGACCTAAGCCCCCTGCGACCCTGAGTTAGTTTTAGCTTTTAGTATTAGCTTATGGTCTCTAATGTTTGCAAAAGTTACCAAACTTCTGTTAGACTTTGCTCTATAATGGACAGTCAGTTTGCTGACATAATGACTCCTCTACTTGTGCAATGAAAGACTCAAAGAAAGAAACAAAGAAAGCTTCTACCCTACTTCTACTCCAATTCTCATCCAATCCACTGATTATTTGGGCTGACTGCGAAACAAAACAAGACAAACAGCTCTTTAATGACCTCGTCGTTCAAAAGCAATAATTAGTAATATTTACTATTTGTTTGGGGATGACTCATTTGACAGTCACAGCTGTCAAGAAGAATTCAGTTGAGTTAAATGCAAAAGTGAGAGAGAGAGAGAGAGAGACCATGAGACGAGGACGGAACAACGAGCTGAAAGAGAAATCTGAGAGACAGTGAGCAGGGAAAGTGAAAGACAAGAGTCAGCAGAGAGAAAGAGAGATGCAGAGATTGTTGCTCATTCATCCGGGCTCGCAAAACAACAGAGTCACAGGCAGTGAGACAGACGAGGGGGAGACGACGAAGAAGATGAGAGAGCGAGGCAAAGCGAGGAGGATCTTGTTCGGTAGATAGATCACAGCAATACAGATCTATTTACAGATTAGTAATGGTTCTGACTCTGTGTGTGTGTGTGTGTGTGTGTGTGTGTGCTTGTGTACGTACTGCACTGATCCAGCAGCACACAGTCACACTTACACACATACACACATACACGCACACACAGCAAACGTACCTTTGCTGGTTATTCTTATATCCCCTGAGCAGAAAGCAACAATTGCCACTCTGCAGTCTGTTGTTGATTGGCTGTAATAGTGCTGTATGTTATGATTGTAGATGTTTTTGCACCATCTACAGGCCTGGGTCTGAACATATGTCATTTTATCAGCGTTATAATGAACAGACGAGGACCCGAAAGGCAAACATAAGCCAGGAAGTCAGTTTCAGTGAGGTGGATTAGCGGGTTCTTGAAGATCACTAGGGTGACGGAACAATCTTACAGAGTCTGAAAGGTAGTCTTTTATCCGGAGTGGTTGATTGTTTGAGATGTAGGTGCGGTGGTGGTTAGGCAGGTGAATGGGAAAATGGAGGTCACGCTGAGCAGTACGCAAAAACAGGCACAAACACACAAAAAAACAAGGCAAGGAAGAGGGACAGCCTCAATCCTAACATTTATGGATTGAGTTGCATACATTAAAGGTCCAGTGTGTAAGATATAGGAGCATCTATTAGTAGGAATGGAATAAAATAATTGTCTTTGTTATCTCAAAATGAGCCCTGGAGTCCAAGAAGTCCACCAGGTGCCACGAAAACCTGGACCTTTAACTGCAATTGCAGAGTGATCTGTGAAATTGCATGCATTGTGTAGTAGCCGTCTCAAGTTACGCCTCACATCTGGCAACTTAAAGTCCTTAAAGTAGTTTTTAGGGTAAAGGAAAATATCCATGCATCAGTCAATAAAACCAACAAAAGCAAAAGCAAGGCTGTTGATACGAGTTCTGGAGTGACTGAGGTTTATAGCCCGCCGTTATATTTCGGTTTTTAAAGAGGTGCAGCAACAAACGTTGCAACATTATGTCTTCGTTCGACAAAGAGCAGCCAGTGGCGGTGAAGACATTTAAGTTGCCTGTCTCTCATCAGGTGGACATAAAACATCACAGACAATGTCATAAAGCTCCAGAGATAATCACTTAATGTATAAATCTTGGGGCTTTCCCAGGATTGTCTTCTCCTCTTGGGGATGGGGGAATGTTTTCAGGTACCACAAAGTTTCAGGTTGGAGTTTGATACATGATTTGCATAATGGCGTGCCATGGCATATTCAAACAGTCTTGCAGTCTTTTTTTATACTTGCGTTTGATGATTCCAAGCCTCAAGAACAAACGAACACTGGTTACTCAGCACATGCTAGTTTTGAACTCTCTGGACTAAAGGTTAAAACAAGTAAAACTCTATTAAGTTGTAGAGTTGCTGGGAAATCATCATCTTCACCTGGAGGGTACAAACTGGCCAATCGTATTTTTCAGCAGCATCTATGTGGGCTGTCCAAAATGCTAAATGTGTCAAGTGAAAAGAAAAATTCATCAGTCAAGGGGGTCACTGAGGAAGAAAAAAGTCAAAACAGACAACTATCTAACAGCGGGTGATCATATTACATTCAGAATCTATATTTATGCATATTTATGCCGTGAAGCACAGCAGTAATCAGCTTCTCTGACATGACCATGAGAGTAAATGTGCCGTCAACATGTGGGGCATGACAACAACGACCACCGATGGACTGAAATCAGCAATACATTAAAATTTAATTACTTACCTTCTCGAGAAAAATGGGTAAAATATCTTTCACCGTTGTGACAAACCTGACTCCTTCAGTAACTCACAAGGGCTCCAGCACAGTCATGAGATGAAATTTTAATGGCCTCTGATGGGATTTTTAAAGAATGAAAAACCAGAAATGATACACAATAGCCGCTATAAAACCAAAATAAATGCGAGATATACTGTCAGACATAGATATACAGCGCATTTATAAGCTGCATCAGCCCACCGGAGACGTGTTCTGTGCCGTTCAACTGGAAATTTTATTCCGTCTGCCTTCCTGCTGCCTTCAGGATGTGCAGCTGAACCTGTTTAGTCATCCGACCTGCATCCCAACACTTGGTGCTTCCTCTCCGGGCAAAGAAAGGTTCACCGACCACGAGTGTTTAATAGAATATGCACTATTTGAACCTGTCGGAAGATTACAAAATCACAAGATCACCGACGCAGTAAAATTAGCATTATGTCGCTTTATGTTGAAACACCTGAACGTCAAGAGGAGCTCACTCCTCTGCCCTGTCTTGCACCCCTGCCTCTTCAAATCATCAGTTGTTTATGAGCTTTGCCAAGTACTTATAGGACTGCACAATTTCCCCCTACTTCACCATGAGTGGTGACAGGTGTTAGCAGCATCCTTCATCTATTGGCATTTAGCTTTCAGCGGCAGGATAATACCACAGTACAACCATGAAATAGAGGAAAAAACAGCTCCAGGCTGCACTTTATAAATGCATGCTGCGTCTACAGTATTTTACATGTATATCTCAGTTAGAAAAAACATTCGGATCAAAGCATATCGGAGCATTTATAGCACAAATGGTGATAAGATGTATTAGGTGCAAAGGGGGCTCATGGGCATGCTGTGCTGATTGTAGAGCCCCTTGAGGCAAATTTTGTGATTTATCATATTGAGCTATGTAAACAAATTGACAGGCGAATGAATCCAAGCGGCATGCAACAGACTCCACGGGGATTGCAGTAACCCTTCCTTTGGGTAAACAATGGAGAGCACAACGCAAGAGATGTCACTATTATTATTATTAGCGGGAGCAGCGGGGGCGATGAGTAGAGAGAAGCTGTGAGCCCATAAATTAATTTGTCCAACTAACAAGTGAAGTGATTAAAATATTGTGATTAGAAATGTTTGTGTTAACACATATTTTGCCCCACTGCTGTTCCCCTTGAGGGACATTAGAAGAATAACTGAAGGATGGATGAATCTATTTATGTATTTTAATATGTTTTATTCAATAAAAAAGCCCTACCAGCATGATTATTATTTAACCCTAACACTAACACACTAACACTAACTTAGAAAAAAAACCCAAGAAACAATAACTTCCCCTTTTTGAATTGAGAGCTGCTTAATAAACCAGCAGAAAACTCTGTGGCTGCTGATTGAGCCCCATGATGTCTAAGATGTAAAGACACTCCCATGAAGATTAGACTACTCCGCTCTTTAAAAAACAAAGAGAGAGAGAGAAAAAAAACACAACCCTCCGCCTTATCTGACCCCGCAGCAGAGGCAGAAGAGTGCAGTTACTCTCTGGTCTTATGTTCATAGATTACACGGTTGATCACTTATTGGTTGAATGTTTGATTCCTGATTTGTGTTTTTATCCAATAGGGTTACTTTTATTTTGATAAATGTACTTATTTTGCATGACCATAATTTAATATGTGCTATTTATTTCATGCAAATCCTGGAGTTGTGAATTTATTTGATCTGGTTTTTAACCACCAAAAGAATGTTGGGCAGTTTATTAAATAAAATTATTGGTCTAGTGAAAAAAACATTTAAAAGAAATTGCCTAAATATGATGATATATATTCTTAAAAGCAAAAAACAAAAAAAAGGTGAAATATATATTTACCACATTGCCACAGCAGGAACAGAACCAGTAAAAACAATATTGTTTTCATCACTAATACTTTATTTTACATATGTTGTTCAGATTATGTAATACCAGTATGCCACAAAAGCAGTTTGTTTTTCTTTATCATTGCTATGCCTCTAATATGCAGCACACAATATTCCAATGTAATAAACATCATAAAAATGAATATGTTAACATGTGTTGACAATAGGTTAATTGTATCCTGAGCCAGAGTTAAATATTGTACGTTATACTGAACACAGACAATTAAGTCAAGTCCACAAGAGATATAACAATGTGGAAAAAAAAGTGCTGAATTTTAAATAGAAGACCATGAGAACTCTGCATTTGCTGTAGACAACCTCGACCAATTAAATGTGCTCCCAGTATCAAGCTGCTATAAGTTTTAATCAGGGCTCTATTCAGCATTAATTAATTGTTAGTATTGTTATCTATCGGCTGGGTGGGAGTTGGGTTGGGTGAGGCGGTCACTCTCCTCCCCTCACTGCTCTCCGAGATAAGACCAGAAAAACCACAAATGTGTCAGAAAACACCCCAATTCACCTCCTGATCTCGGAGGACTAGCACTCTACCACAATGACTGGTTCAGACTCGTAAGTGTTAAAAGTATTTTCAGTTCTTTCTTTGTTCGGCTGATTAAAAATGCAATTGTTAAAACTGAAAAGAAGGATGAGTGTGTGTGAAAATATGTTTTAGTGATTCGAAGTTGACCGAGGACAAGAGCGGCAGTCTGAAGAAGAGCAAAAAGAAGCAAAAGAAGGAAGATGCCTGGAGACCAGAAGGACGCAGAGACCCTTTTGCCATGGTTTGTTGTGTTTTATGTGTGAGTGGACACATGCTGCGATGTACTGAATGCGCGACACTCTTGTGAACACTTATAAACTCGCATATCACACATGAAACAGCTTTTGACTGTAGGGATTAAACGGCTGTTTGAGAGTCAGTCGTCTTTAGCCTTGTCTTGTTTTGTCATAGCTGAACTCTCTGCCTGAAAGCAAGCAGCAGGAGATCCAGAGAGCCCTCCACCTCTTCTCCTTGGGCCCAACTCAACCCAAGACCCTGCAAGATGCCAAAAGACACACATTTCGTTTCTGGGAAACACAACCTGTTCCCAAACTGGGTAAGAAGTAATTCTCCGTAAAAAAACCAAAGCAGATACTTGAAGCAAACGTTTCTGATGTTTTGGGAAAAGCGCTTCTCCTCATTCTGAAGAGAATTAGATGGGAAGATGGATACCACCCTTATATCAATCCATTAAATATCTAGTATGTGTTTGACAATTTCTTGGCTCTGAGCATGGGCAACCGGTGGAGACTCCAGGGAGTTGCTTCCGGCTAAGAAACTGTTTGGCACACAACCCAAAAAAAGTGCAAATTGTCACTTTTACACTTCAGTTTTCACACAGTTTAGACAAATGGGAAATAACACGTGAATATGTGAGCTTTAGGAAGAGCTGGTTACCTTTGGACAGAGCCAGGTTATCTGTTTCTAGTGTTTATGCTAAGCTACACCAAGCTGCTGGCTGCTGCGTCATGTTGAACGGACAGATATGAGATTGGGATCCGTTTTTTTTTTTTATGCCAGAAAAGGGACGAGTAAAATGCAAAATGATGGATTGTTCCTTTAATTATGAAAATATTCACATTGCAGATGATGCAGTCGACAGTGATGTGACTCATGGCCCAATAATAGAGGGTGAAGCCATTGTCCGGAAGGAGCCCTACTCTCTACCTCAAGGTTTCTCCTGGGACACTCTGGACCTGAGCAGCCCCACAGTGGTAAGTTACTTACTGTAAGTCACATCGTTAGAAACTGCATCACTTACCGGTGAAATTCCAGAAGTAAGGAAGCTGTATTTTGGAGTCGAAATGTGAAAGTTGAGGACTTTTCCATCTTTCATTCCAGCTGAGAGAGCTATGCACTCTGCTAAATGAGAACTACATGGAGGTTGACGACAACACAATCAGATTTGACTTCTCTCCGGAGTATCTGCAGTGGTAAGCTTCATAACTGGCACTTCTAAGTGTGCAAAGAAAAACTTTTTATTGGGAAGCAATAGTTCAACATTTTGGGGAATATGCCCTTTTTTTTTGCTTTGTGGCAGACAGTTAAAGAAGATCTGATGTTATTTAATCAAAATATTTAATTTAATCAAAACATTTAAAGGTCCAATGTGTAGGATTTAGTGGAACCAGCACATTCTCCCACGTCTCACCCACTCCTTCCAAGCATGTACGAAAAACTGACTGTCAAATTCACAAAAAAAATGGCAAACCCAACCCCAACCCAACCCAACCCAACCAACCCAACCCCAACCCAAACCCAACCCAAACCCAAAAACCCCAACCCAAAACCCAACCCCAACTCAACAAACCCAACCCCAACCAACCCAAACCCAACCAAACCCAACCCAACCCAACCCAAACCCAAACCCACCAACCCCAACCCAAACCCCCCCAACTCCAATCCACAACCCCAACCCAACCCAAACCCAACCCCAACCCAAACCCCAGCCCCAACTCCAATCCCAACCCAAACCCAACCCAAACCCAAACCCTGCCATATTTCTACAGTTTTTATAGTCTGGAAGCTAAGCTAACTGTCTGTAGCCCTCTTTGTAATGCAGAGATCTTTGAGCTCTGTGCAAAAAAGGGAAAGAACATATTTGCTAAAGTGTCAAAACTATTCCTTTAATGTTCACAGACATTCAAACTGCTCAGCACGGCTGAAACATATTTATTTTAGGCTCTGAGTTGCTCTAAAGGAATTACAGTGTTGAGAGTCTCAACAGTACAGCATCATTTTTCCAGCTAGACTTTCCATCCAGACCCTCCAACACACTGTTTCAGTTACAAAACGGATAGTCTAATCTCTTTAGTACTGCCTTTTTTTTTTCCTGTGTGATTTACATAAACTGTATCTCCACCTTCGGGGAACACTTACATCAAAACATAATAACATTTACTTTGGAAGGAATAATTAGCATTAGTATTCCGGGAGCAGGTGCATGTCTGTGGCCCCTGAGGTTGAAAATAAGCAAGCTGCTTCAATTCATTCAGTTCTTTTATTGGAACTTGTCCGTAATCAGAGTTTATTGAACTTGCAATACATTTATTCACAAGTCATGTAGCGGACAATGTCATTCCTTTTCCTCTTAAGGGCTTTGCAACCTCCTAACTGGCTGCCACAGTGGCACTGCGGTGTGCGAGTGGCTACCAATAACAAGTTAGTCGGCTTCATCGCTGCCGTTCCCGCAGACGTCCGCGTGCATGAGACGTGAGTAGCTCGTGAATATGTCCAGAGATATGTGTAAAATCTGATAGGTGATATTGGTATTCAAAGCACTGTAGTGAGTTTTCTTTTCAATTCCTCAAAGCAAATGTGTTCTGCAGGGAGAAGCGGATGGTGCAGGTCAAATTCCTGTGTGTTCATAAGAAGCTACGCCTCAAGCGGATGACTCCAGTTCTGATCCGAGAGCTGACCAGACAGGTCAACCAGCAGGGTCTCTACCAGGCTGTCTACACGGCTGATGTAGTGTTGCCCACACCATTAAGCTCCTGCAGGTAGTGGCCGTGACCAGGGTCGATCCACATTTGACTTCCAGGCAAAGCAAAGCCGCAATTTTGAAACTTTAAAGCCCCTTTCAGTGTGCTTCTAAATATGGAGGATAGGTTTTGATGTGAACAAATGGTTCTGTCAAAGTTACAAGACTTTTTGTCAGATTTCTCTGATCTTTGATTTATTTACTTGTTTGAAACAGCAATAGAAATGTGATGACAGTTGTGGGATTGCTTGCTTTTTGGCTGCCAGGGCCAAATCCCATCAAAACACAACCATGGGATGCCATGGGTAGCTCACCTAGATGAGTGTGCACCCCATGTACTAAGGTTCAGTGCTTACAGCAGTGACTCAGGCCCACGGCACTTTGCTGCATGCCACAAACATAAAATAAAACTCTTACTTTAGTATTGGCTTATTTATTCATGCATATTTAATGTTATCGAGCAATAAAATGTTTTAAAGGTCTTTAATTCAATCAAGAATTCAATGAAATGCAAAATTTCTTTATGGTATTATTGGTGTCACTTTCACGCAGTATCTAGACTACATATACTATTACTTCCAAATGATTTTGTTACAATGGGGACTACAAATTAGCTCACAAGTCATACCCCTATTAATCCAATTCTTTTAGATACTGGAATCGTCCTCTGAATCACCGAAAGCTGGCGGAGGTGAACTACCCGGGACTGAGACCGAGCATGAACCCGCAGAGAGCTGTCAAGTTGAACCGTTTGCCTGAGGTTAGTTTGTGCTGCCACCTAGAGGCAAAACGCCATTGGTGCTATTACAGCCTGACACAACACTGATTGACCAAAGTGTTGGACTGACACTGATTTCAATCACTTGTGGTATTCTTATCTAGTCCCTTATCTTGCTATATCTTTCCTCCTCTAGGTGACAAAGACAGCTGGTCTGCGGCCTATGACTAAAGATGATGTTGCGGGGATACACTCTCTACTCCAAGCACACCTCAGCAAGTTTCACCTCAGCCCCAGCTTGTCTTTACAGGAAGTAGAGCACTGGCTACTGCCAAGGGAGAACGTGATTGACACCTACGTTGTGGAGGTCAGTTTCAGTCTCTATTTTTAATTGGAAAGGAAAAACCGGCTTTGGAACTTAAGAATTGATCCACCTCCCCGTCTTTGCCCACAGGGAGATGATGGGACACTGACAGATGTGGTTAGTTTCTATAGCATCTCCTTTAAAGTGCTGAATCACCCGGTCCACACTGACCTGAGAGCAGCTCACCTCCTGTACGTTGCCTCTACTGCCACAGACGTGGTCGACCTCATGGGGGACACACTGGTTCTGGCTAAATCTGTAAGTCTGCCAGGAGAGAAATCACCCTGATTTAAAATATGCCCAAGGTGTTTAAATTTAAAATAACATAAATATTTTATTTGACATGGATGCTGGCTTTTTTTTCTCACTGACAGAAAGGTTCTGACATCTTCTCTGCGCTCGACGTGATGGATAACAAGAGTTTCCTGGAGAAGCTCAAGTTCAGCGTCAGTGACACAAGCCTTCACTACTACCTGTACAACTGGATGTGTCCTAATGTCAGCCCAGACAAGGTACTGAATACTGTAACATCTCCACCTGTCAGGACACGTCGCCGTCATTCTGTGTTTTTAAAATCCTCCACACCATTCTCAGTCTCTGCTGCCAGTTTGGTGTTTTTGTGTGAATTAAATCTAAAAAAGTTCTTAGAAAAGTGGAATAAAACTGAAAGTTCTGATGTCTCCTGATGCAGTGTTGATGTTTTAGGACAAATCTAAGTTTATACACATCTAACACACATGTTCATGGTGGAATGTAACTAAGTACATTTACTCAAATACAGATCTGAACTTTACTTTTTTTCCCCTTTTCTATTCATTCTACTTTATACTTATATTTCACTACCTTTCAGAGGGAAATAGTGTATACTTCTTTTTTCACGTACAAAAGATATGATGAGATATGAAGAGAATATAAAATATCATACAAGTATGTATAAGTACAACTGAATCGACTAGTCGAACACAGCAAACACAATTCATAGTCACAGCTATACAAATGCAAAGATTTTAATTATCTTAATAATTAATAAATAAGTTTGAATGATTGGTTGGATAAATCCTAATTAGCATCTGTTGACCCTGTGCACGTAGATAAAAAAACAACCACAAAATGATAAATACTCTACATGAAAAGATAAAAAAACAACCACAAAATGATAAATACTCTACATGAAACAGCAAAATACCACAAAGTCCTACCATCTGGGCAGGTATCCTCTAAAAGCAAGATTATGAATAATAAGAAAAATAAGTTATCAAAAGTGAGGAAGTTATATTTTGCCAGAATATCACACTGATGGTAATCCCTTGGCTTATTATCTAATACTTTTAGGATTTGTTTTTCCTGTCACCAGGTTGTTATGCAATAAGACAGATGGGGGGAAAAAATCTTAGCATGAACAAAAGGCTTTGCTGCAGACGGAGACAACCGGTGCCTGATGACGCTCTTAAAATGAATCTGAACATTAACGATGATCAGGCTAGCTTGTTTTTTTCAAAGTCAGGTTTGTGTCAGTTATAACTCCTTGATATTTAGCGTCTGTCACAGATGGGATGACTTCACCATTAATTAAAATGTCAGGACTGACGGAATTATTGATCCTCGCCGTGAAATACAAACAGTGTTGTTGACATTAAGGGTTTAGCATGAATTAGCCAGCCAGTCCGACACCTTGCTCGTTGCAGCTGTCAGTTTGGCTGCAGAATGAGCTTTAGATCTCGCATGAGTAAAAATCACAGTTTTAGTTTTTAGAAACCAAACAGTAATCAGCAGATAAATCCATAATGAAGATAAGTCCCAGATAAAATAATTCAAAATGAGCTCAAAGAAGTAAAATCCTGCTTTTACATTAATGCATGAGAAATAAAAAAATATAACAGACACAGGGATATTGTCCATTTCCCATTGAGTACTAATATCTTGAGTACATTTTCCTGATTATACTTTAATATTTCTTACTGAGGTAAAGGATCTGAAATCCTTGTCCACTACCCATCAGATCATTGATCATTCATTCAGCTCGTTTAATAATTACATATATAGAATCACCTTTCCAAAGACAAACAGATCGTAAAAAATACACAAAATCTTCAAAGTATTGTGCACACTCATGACAGCTGAAACGTCACCGACACGTAACATTTTACGACATACAAGTCACACTGCAGGTTCAGTGGAGGTGTTTGATAGCTGCCAGTCGTCGGTAATTCATAGTAATGTGTGTGTTTTACAGGTGGGCTTGGTGTTTCCCAACTGACCTGCCACTGAAGGAAGACAGAGCTGTGACGATGGAAGGACCAGAGTCGCTGACAGACATCCAACTGCATCATCAATACGAATTTGAGTTTAAGATATAAACTGACAAACTGTAAAACACACACACACTCTAGCCCTCTCTTTCTCTCTCTGTCTCTCTCACACACACACACACACACACACACACAGAAATCAATGAAAGAAATAAAGATGAAATTCCATTTGTAAATACATTCATCATCCGGATGTCAGTTATTAACTTGGTTCAGCATTTCTGTGACAGGAATAGATTGTTTCTGAAATGATGGAGAAAATGGACCCAGTACATCCAAGCAATATAAAGTGTGTGTGTGTGTCTGTGTGTGTCTGTGTGTAGTCTTTGGACATTGCTGCAGGCAATACACACACCACCCCACCCCTTTGATTTGATTGAGAAACAGCAACATTAATCTTTCACACTCACGCATATATAAGAATAGCTAGATTGTGTGCAAGTGTCTACAATCTGCACACAGTCACGCACGCAGATGCATAAAGTCAGGCGTAAATGCAAACAAGTTAAATCTCATGTAGACATCACATAAAAAGTCAGAGAGCAGGTTTCTGCAGGTGGAACACAAGTACAAGAAAATGTGTCATTATATGTCATTTTAACAACTTGTCATGAAGACAAAGAGAAAAACTAATAAGCATATTATTTATTGAGTCATTTGCTTATTATTAAACTAACTCACCTTCTAATTTATTACAAGAAAGTCACATTTTCTTTGGTTCAGAGTATGCAACCACGGGGTATAGATGGAAGACAATATGAGACACATGCATTGTGTAAATGTGAGCAGCAGGGGGCGCTGAAACCTTTACTATTTCTGCTTTATTTACTACACTCTGAGGCACTCTGTAGATTTACACATCACCTGCTTTGCATTTTATTGTTAGGACTACAACAGCCCAGTGTATCAAAAGAGTATCTGTCCAATGTCCTCTTTGAATCTGTAAGGACATTGTTAATGCACAAGTAAGATCTGTGTAAATGTAACTACTCTAATTCATGCTGTTGGGTAGCTGTTCCCAAAACAGGCTGTATCAGGATCCTTTAGATCTTTTATTTTAGGAAGGCAAAGTTTGATTAATTGGACAGAAAAACATTGTTCAGCTGCAAAAAAATGTATTAATTGGACAGAAAAACATTGTTCAGCTGCAAAAAAATGTGTTGTATAGTTGGAATTTTCTCTTATCTTTGTTTTAGTGTGTTAAATGTTTGGCAGTTTTTCCTCACAATTAATCAAATGAAGGAATATGATAGGTTTACGGGATGACTCCTAAATCGCTCATTTGCCAACAACATTCGTATCTGTTAAACACTTCACAGCGCTTCCGTCTGAAATGTAAGTACAAAGCAGCACAAACAATAAAATGTTTAAGTAAAATGTTATAGTGTACATATTTGAATAAAAACTTCTGCTTCTGGAAACAAAAACAAAAAAACACTTACAACACACATGTCACAAGTCCTAACAATCGGAGAAGTGGGCGTTTACCTGATGCACATGAATGCAGCACCGCGCTGAGTTTGAACCAATCAGAAGCGAGGATGCGTTTTAAGTTTGAAGTTAGCGAACCTGCTCCTCACACACACACACACAGCCGCTTCTGAAGCACTCTGCTCGGCCAGGACAGAGCCGTTTATCCCCTCCCTGTCTTCTCTTCTCTCTCTGTCTCTCTGGAGCCGGACAGTTCACTAAAAGTAGACAAAGTGTGTCTTATTTTTGTTTATTTCTCTCACTCCCGTCGAGGACTCGCCGTTGTCGGTGAGTAAACGGTCGTTTTAACCGACCTCCGGTGACGTGCTTTGCGGTTGAACGTTAGCAAACTGTCAAAAAAAAAAAAAAAAACATAACGTGCTGTTCGTCGTGTTTCATTATCACCGTGGATGTGACGCTTGCAGCTGACCTCCGTAAAGGATTACAGGTATGTCATGTACAGATTTGTTGTAACGTAATGTTGTTGTTGTAGTAGTGTAACTTTCACGCCGGTTGATAGGACGCTTCCTCTGGTGTGTGTGTGTGTGTGTTTACGGAAATGCACGTCTGTGACCGTGCATAACGTTTAAGGATGTATGATGTGTAATATCGGTTCATACAGCCGTCACTGCATCAGTCAGTTCCCTCCCTTCCTTCCTCCTTTTTTAAACAGTTCCCACAGTGTTATGTCGTATCTTCTGAGGATAATACTCTCCCCCATGTGTGACATATCAAGTGACTTGCAGTCCTTTGCAAACAGTGACAGTCTGCGAAACCCACCTGTGAAAACAAAGTGACAGCAAGGTGAGAGCATGCAAACTCTGCTATGGTAAAGCACACTATGTTATGTAAGTCATGTCATGTTTATCCGTGTCAGAGGTGCCATGGTTATGTAAAAAAAAACCTGCTTGGGCAATGAGTGTATTGAGATGGATGAGACAGCTTTTTGTTTATTCGTGATCTTTACTGTATCACTTGTTGCCAGGCTGTTAATATCCAGGGTTCACACGGGTGCTTGAATTCCTTGAAAATGCTTGAATTTCAATTCAGTGTTTTCAAGGTTGTGAAAATGCTTGAATTTTTTGTGAATTGCTTGAAAATGCTTGAAATTTATGTGATGTCTATCTCAATAAACCAAGACTTATCGAATATCAAAATATTCATTATAACTGCACTATGTATCGATCTGTCTTTTAGCTCGCTATCTTTAATTTTGTGCTATCAATCACGTCCCCCATTTTTTTTTCTCAGCTGCTGAATAGAATGAAACTCATTGAAGCTTCATATCCAAGGGCTATGGTATTTGAGGCTTGCAAGACTGTAATTTTCCCCCCGCTATGCGGCACCTCAGCGGGCGGCCTGTGTCACAACAGGTTTCCCAAGACCTTCCTGATCCAAACTTGCGGTTGAGCAAGACCCCAAAAAAAAAAAGACGTGCCGTGTGTCAGGCGCAGAGCAGGACAGCACACGTTTGTGTTCCTCTTCAGCTTCACCAATAACGCAGCGTGTCCCGCTTTTGTGTGTTACTGTCGTCGTGTTGGGAAATAACAGAAAGTTGACAACATCCCAACCTGTCCAAGCAGGGAGTGGCCCTTCCCATACTTTTCTCTCCCTCTCTTTCTCCCACCTACATTGTTCTGCTGATCTTTACCTGTGTCTTCTTTGGACCGTGTAAAGACACCAAACAAAGAGACAGGCGCTCTATTGTTTTCGAGACAAGACTTGGCGTTACGTGGTAAATGTTCTCATTCACCTGAACGCCCTGTGTCAGTCTTGCGGTGGCTTTGCGTCGCCGCAGGAAGGATCCTGTTACTCAACAGTGGATGGTGGATGAGCGTTCCTGCTGCAGAGACTTGTCTTTTTTTTCCTCAGAAGTTGTCATGAGTGCAATTCCTGGATCAGTAATATAACAGGAAACTCTAGGTTTCCTGTAAGAAATACAACGGCCTGACGAAATGGAACGGCCTTGAGTGATTAGGCTAGAAGTCCTCAGTAAAAACAGACGTGATGTTGACTGCCATCTGGGCAAGATTCAGTACTGATCGACTTTCCCCTCAAATACCGTGCAACTAAAGCACTGCCCTGTCGTTTTCTGGCTTCTGCGAGAACTTTCTCTCTTTTTTAAAAATGTTCAGATCCGTTAATGGCCTCTCATTGTGCTTTTGTTCTGCTGCCGTTCTGTCTTCTCCTGTCATGAAGGTGAAATGTGAATGTATTTCCCATAGAGAGTTGCTTAACTGAAAATTAAGATGTAGAATTGTTAAATTGGGGTTGTAAATGGCTTATTAAGAGTTTTAACAAGGTTCTAAGATAGAAAAGCCCAAGTTTAGCTCAAAATGAGCAAATATTTACTTTTATATCCATCCATAAATCAGCAGTTTGATTGTTTTCATGCATAATTTTCTAGAAGAATGTCCATTTATCACTTGCTTTTATTGGAATTCCTCCTATTATGCACTTGTGGCCCCGTTTGTGATCATATTAAAAAAAGTTAGGAATCCGCCAGTCTTTGGTAGAAGCTCTACTTGAGCTTTGAAGACGTATTACACACATCAGTAAGATATTAATATTATCATTGCGAAAGAAACAACAGCAGAACTGTAAAACTTCTTAACAGAGTCAGGCACCACTGTAGATCGGACCTATCCTCCCTCTCTCCTCCACTCTCAGCAGGTCTCGATGTCGGCTGCACGGCCAAGAAGATCCGCAGTGCAAATATTTATATAAAGCCGAAAGGATGTGACAATATGAGCAGTAGGAACTCCACAGGGAAGATTGCTAGGGCTCACCCTCAGGCTAATCTCCATGAAGAAATATTTATAAACCTAGCTAGCAGTTAGAGTGGACCGCTTCCAGCTTCGTCACCAAGACTGTAACTGTATTTGGTCCGCAACTGCACAGCCGAGGCCCACTTCAATGACGTTGTTTAACCAGTGCAATATTTGCATGGCATATAAACATATGGTTATACTTCAGACTTTGATTTGATTTGCGCACACATAATAGTTTCCATGCGTCGAGGAAGCGCGAGGCCTCCCTCCATACTACATTTCACTTTGTTTTAGCTCCGTGCCAGAGCGGAATTTCATCTGACACCACCGTCAACCCCGAAAATAAAGCCGTAGAATAAAATATAAGCGGGTGTTTTGAATCTCAAGTTCAAAACAAGTTGGTTTATGGGAACCCTTTTCTGTGCATGTCAACAAGGCTTTCATGGCCTTTGTGCTCATGTGAGTAACAGATGTTATGCCATGAAACATCCATTAGTAAAACACGCAGATATATCTTTCATAAACCATATGTAGGGGGTACAGTGCGAGCGTTGTTTTAACACAGCAGCATCTTTTAATCCAAAGTGAAAAGGGCATGTAGAGCACGCTGACAGGAGAGTATTCAAATGATACTGCCCTGGCTCAGCTTATTCTTAGAGTTTTATTGCCAGTAAATTATGTGCACAGTCTGATTATTAAGATTTCAGTCGTTCTGCTATTGCGCCATAAATGTCAGCTTTACAGGAATTTAGGGAACCAGTTGTATTTTTAAGGTTAAACCATTATGAATATCTGCTATGGAGATTAGTTTAGTCATCTAGAGGATCATTCACCATAATTTAAACGAACCACAAAACGTTTGACTTTGCAAAATATGCTTATTTGTTTTCTTGCCAAGAGTTAGACGAGAGGATCGACACCACCCTAATGTTTGTGTGGTACACATGATACTACAGCTAGCAGGATGGTTAGCTTAGCTTAGCATAAACCTAAACTTAAACCTGTAGGGTGAAAACAGAAAGTCGTGGTGTTACTGGTGGTAATGTGCTGGATTATTTCTTGACTGGGGGACGGTGACTTCCAAGAAACGCTCTGCTACGCAACTCCCTGGAAAAAAAAGAAACTTTGGTTATTTTACATATTAAACAAACGAGATGCCAACATGACTGAGCTTCAGATTTGCTTATAGACAGATGTTGTTTGCGCAAAGCTAAGCCAGCTATTCTGCCCCTTATCCAGCCTGCATGTTAAGCCAATCAGCTAAAGCAAATGAAAACATATTTACTAAACCGCCACTTGACACAAACCCACAAACTGTACACGTTAACACATGCATGTGTACCCCTTTAAGAAAATTGTTGCTAGGTTGTACTTGCCACAATGTTCTTTGTCCACTACTGTTAATATTTGTCCATCCATCCGTCCATCCATCTCTCAGCCATAACCCATCCCCCCTGCAACATAGGATCCCCCTAACCCCTCCACCCCCTGCTTAGTAGCATTCCAGCTGGCCAGATGGTGTCTGCTCTGCACAGCGGACACCAGAGAGCCCGAGAGGAGCCGGAGAAACCTCACGAGCACGACTCTAGATGAGACATTCCACCCCACTGATCTCTGCCCCCTCCTCCTCCACCTCCTCCTCATCTCCTCCACCCTGCTAATGTCGTCCTCCCTCCCTGTTGAGTCTTGTCTGTGTCTTCCAGGCGCCAGTTCTGGGAATGAAGTCGGGCGTTAATCGGCCGTTTGACCAGCAGGAAAATCACATTGGATGCTTTGTGTCTGCGGTGAACTGTAAGCAAGACAACAGTAGAAAACACAAAGACTCGCATGCCTTTGCGATGCACTGTATGTGTAAACCGGCATATGTGCACATGTAGTTGCATAATCACGAGTGGAGTAATTGCTGTCCACCTGTAACGCATTTACTTTGAGTGAAAGATTAAAGTGAGGTCATGCATTTTTACAACATTTTCCAGCCATTGAAGTTCGTACTAATGTCTAAAGTCATTCACTTGTCAACTGCAGTTTTATTGTACATGTACGCTGAGCATGTTTGTGGTGGAAAGTGGCTTCAGGAACTGGTCAAATAAATGCTGGAAGTAAACACGGAAGGGGGGGAAAAAACCCAACAAAAGATCAGCTCTACTCAAAGTGACTGGCCTAGTTTTTAAAAGTAGTTGAAACAGCTTCGATCGAGTGCGCTGGTGCCACAACGCCACAGTCAGTTTCTACATTTCTCCGTCTTCCCATCAGAACTTGGCAGGTCTAATGCAGCTGAAGTGTTGCTGGAAAGAGGCAATGCTTTCCGTATGTCAGGGTGCAACAAAGGGTAGCAACCGGTGTGAGCGTAGGTGCTTTTAACTGTAGCTACTACAGTACATCTGTCCCATTAAAACCGTGTGGGTGTTTTTGTTTCTGGCCCACATAAAACACTGAAAACAATCCAGAGTAACACATTGTGCGCTGTGTATTTGTGCGAGCATGCATGCATATGATCCCCTAGTGAGATAAAGCCCCACAAACCCCACCCTTCCCACTCCACACTTCCATGATTGCAGCCTTGTCGGAGCGCCAGTGTGTATTTGTGTCGCCCTGTTTTTGTGAGTCTTCAGTTGCGTGTCCCTTTGCACTTCAGCGTGCGCGCGCGTGTGTGTGTTCTTTGTGAATTTGCTTGTTTGCTTTCCCATACGTCACATTTAATGGCTCCTTTTTGAATGCAGCGAACAGAAAGGCGGAAGGTTGGATACAAAAAGAGGAAAACGCGCAGATGCTCCTCTGTTAAACCTCATTGAATTTGAATGATGTATGCTGTTGTACCCCTTTTGGGGGAAAAAAAAGGGATTTCTTTGCCTGGTGATAAAGGCAGCTCTGCCTCCAGCAGGTCAGTACAGTTTTTACAGTGTCAGTTACCTAGCCAAAGCAGAGTGCAGGCCTGAGTACCCAGGGGGTTGTTATGTCAACTGCCTTTCGGGTGACTGGCTACAGTCAGCAGGACTTCTGGTAAAAGGGATTTCAGGGAGTTTGTGTCTATGTGAGAAAGAGAGGGAGGGATGGATTAGGCTCTGGCCCTGTTTTTGCCCCATCGTCCTCCTCCTCCTCTGCAGCAGCAGCAGATCTTATCCTCCCCCCCTCTACCACCAGACCGGGGCCCCTTGGCACCCTGGAGACACATGCCCCTACAAAAGCCATCACATCCACCCCCACAAAAAGCTCATTCTCTCGTCAGTCCTTTCCATCTTTCCTCTTTCCCCCCGCTCTCTTGACCTCTGCAGTTCTCTCCATTCTCCCGTCGTACCCACCCTTCTCCTCCTCTTTTGATCCGTCTTCCCTTTTTTGTTTCCTCTGCCGTGCATACACTTCTTCCTCCTTCCTCTGCTTTCCCTTCTCCCCCCCCTCTCCCCCTCTTTTCCTATTTTCCTTGCAGCTCAAAGCCAGGGGGAGAGTTGAGTCATGTGAACGAAAAGGGCTTTTTGCCGTGCCCATCCTGTCAGAATCATCGTTTGAAGCTCTTTATTAACGGAGGCTCCTTTCAACAGGATGAAGTGTTGCAAGCCTCTACAATTGCAATTAAAACTTAATTCTGCCAGCGGTTGCAGGCAGGGTACTTAAACCACCTTAAGTGTTGAAAGATTGCTTTTTAATGAGAAACACATTGGTCACTCAGTATGTGGTTGGTTGTTGTATGAGGGTGGTTTAAAAAAAAAAAAGTGTGACACACCCTGAAACCGCCCCCCCTCCCCAGCTGTTTTCTCATGTTTGGTTATTGGATTAGGGGGCTGGTGACCCGTACTCATCTGCTTTCAATAGTTGGTCACATGACCTGGATGCAGTCATACACACCATGCAACATAATGCATACTGTATACATCACAGGATGTGCCTTTTTGCACTTCCTGGTAATTATTTGTTTATTAACCAACAGGAGTTACATAAGTTATGTTACTTTCTGGATGCATATCGAACAGAATCGAGGTAAGATTTGATTTCCTTTTAAGCCTAAATATGATTTTTATTGTGGCTTTTCTTACACTGCCACATCGGTACTTGGGGATACACATTACGTGAGTAAACTTGTAGCAGAAAGAATACTTTTGTAAGCTGCTCAGATATCCTGTTCTGTGAAATTCTTCATATCCTCTGCATTGGAGATACTTCCGTCTTTTGTTTTGCTACTTTCAGGTAAAAGTCCCCAGAGCTGTACCAGCTGAAGAACTCAAAAAAAATTTTGGCCTGCTGTCTTTTCAGTCCATGCACTGGCACCTGGTTTTCTCAGCGGAGCAAAGTTTCCACTCTCCACCCCTCTTCCCTCAGGAAGAATGTGTGTCAAGAGCTGGCAGCGTCTTTAACTGCCTCCTCTCTGTTTTGTTTTGGGGGGGGTTTTTTGTACAGTGAAGGAAAGTCGATGTCTTTAACGTCTCTCTGATGCTTGCGGTAACTTTATGTGGATTCCTGAAGGTTTACAGTGGCAAACTGTTGTCATCGTACAAAGTGCTGGTGCTGAGCAGATACCTTGTCTGCGTAGTATCAGTACAACTTTACAGACATTTTAAATCAGATAACTGTCAGAATACAGACAGTCTCAGGTGTAAATCTCCTGCGGTGTTAAACCAAGACTTTCAAAGTAAGATAAGACGAGATAGATGTTGATCTGATCTGAAACAACGTTGGACACGTTTGTACAATAGTTTGTGTCCGTCTTTGGTTGCTCGCTCTCAGTGTTCTAGTGCTGTGACCCTTGTCGTTAAGTTGATGGCTCATAGAAACACATGTGGCTTCTCTGGTGAACTGAAAAGATAGACTGTCTGTCATACGACCTTAAATGTTTGCTAGACAGACCTTGCAGGCACATAGCTTGGACCAGGACCAATGAAGTGATCAGGTTGTCACTTTGCCTATTCAGGGCGTTACTCACTTGAAGACAAAGAGTCAGATTATTATTTTTTTCTATTATACAATCAAGATTTCCTGCTTTTCCCATGCAGATCCACTGTTTATGAGTAGGGTGTTGCCTTGCATTCCTGCGCTGTCCTCCTGTGTGGACATGTGAATTCTCAAAACATACAACCCGGTGAGCTAGAGGTCAGCTTTTGCCTCTGAGGCACCTTTCTGTCTGACCCTTGTATTGGAATGAATCAGTAAGTTAATGATGTGTATAAGCTCCTTATGGACCCACGTGACAGGTATTCCTCTCCCATAAGAAGTCGGTTTTCCCCCATGACATCAGTGGGCTGTGAGAAACAATGACATGATGAAATTTTTCTTCAGGTGCTTGAGTTGACTCACCTTTTTCTCGTGGAAAGCGCCGGCAAGTAAAATTACTGAGAATAACCAAAGCTGTAACCACAGTGAGTAATTCCCAACCAGGGGGAGTTGTAACCCAGTGGGTAAAAACTAAACTATAGCCAATCTGAAACAAAATAAAAGTTGCAAAACAAAGCAGAAAAGTAATGCATACGTGGTTTCATTGTGTAAAGTAATGGATAATTACCTATGAGGACAGTCTTGACTTGCCTGTATTCTGCCTCTGATTGGCTTACTTTGATACTCCAGCAAGTAGTATCCCTACAGGGCTGTTTTTTAGCTTTAAGGTATGAGTTATCTGCAATATCGCTATTACTTTTGTAAACACTGCCACCGCACAACCTGGACATGATGCTTTGGGGTTAGGTACCACTCAACTACAGGATCCATGACTGAGATGAAAGCGGCTAAAACTTTCCTCACACATTTCAAATCATCTTTGAAATGATGTGGCTGTTGCAACTTCTGCATTTGTGGTATGTTGCATTTAGTAATAGATCTAGAACAGCTATTATGTAATCCTCGAGTAACTGCTCAAATATTTACTCGTGGTCCTCACAGAGAATTAAACATCCAAAAACCGGACCATCGTGGAGGGCGAGGAAATGATGCTACTAAATCTGATACTGTTTTGAGTTACAGAGGGTACATCTGGCTTTTGAACCCTTTTTAAAAGTTTTTGGACGTTCACCAGGCTCATGAGTGGCATTTCCTGATTAATCGAGCATTTATGAAGAAGGATATGGGGCACAGTCAGGAAGTGACACACTTGGCCTTTGTTGAGACAGATCTTCCTCTCATAGGCAGCAACAACTCCCAAAAGGCAACAGAAGGTCAGAGAACACTCTAGTGATTGGAAACAGAGGATTCTCGTTTGTTTACATGCCCTAGAGGAGCAGAAATGATATCGGCTGTACGGGTTAGCAGGTAGTACTGGTATAACTGCATACTGAGCAAGATTAATGTACTGTCGTCCTTTTAAAACAAAAGCCATGCGTGTGCTTGGATAGCTTTTCTCACATTCCGTCAGTCAACAAAACCCCTCCATTGAGATGTGACACTGAGTGCTTTTAAGACAGACAGACTGAACAAGCCCACTTATTCACGTCAATCTAACGCAAATGGAAGTGGATCTGTTTTTTTCTCCCTCTACACCACCTCTATCATCATGTACTTAATCTGTACTAGAACATTAGACCTTATTCAGAACCTCAGTTTGTCTTGGTCCTGCACATCTGTATTCCCGAAGAAATAACCATAAATAGGTAAAGGGACCTTGTGGTGTTTTGGCAGTGTTAAAATGCCCTACCAAAACAAATATTCCTGGGAGTTCACATTTGCTGATAGGGGGTGATGATTTTTGAAGCATGACTCACAGCTGTGTGTTCAGTCTCCCACCCCCCTTGTTGCTTAAAATAACAAAGTCCGCTTCCAAACAAAGCAGCCTTGATGTTCTGGGTCTCCATGGACAAGCTTTAGCGTACTGTTCAGCACTCCTTTTATAGGAAGTGACCTAGGTGAATTATGTAAGCGTGTGCATCGTCCAGAAATCAACATCCAAACTCTGGATCTTTTTTGCCTTCATAAGGCAATCCGCAAGCTTTGGAGTGACAGTTTAAACCCCCGAAACAAGTTATGTTGCGTATGAGTAAAACTGGCTGTTGATCTAAATGCTGCGTCACGTCTGCGGTAGCCGCCCTGACATCTGCCTACCTGCACGAGTGTTCCCTCGCTGAAGTGATTCGAGGTGGGGTGAAAGCTTAAAAAGACGCATCCATAGACAGTTTACGTTTTGGTATTTATACCATTATATTTCATGGACATCACAACCAAGATGCGTCTCTTGAAGTGCTAAACTCTGCCAACCCCAAAGCAGACATGAAATACAACTCCGAACATCCTTTTCTCATTGAGCTGTGCAGGCTTGAGGCTGTGTGGTAGTGGACTTACCCCTACCATTGCTTATGCCTGCATATTTAATAGGCCATTTGGTTTTCATATTGTGCAGTAAATTCTTCATCTGATCCGGATTCCTACTTTAACTGGCAACTTATCGCTGGACTACTGTAACTGGAATGGAAGTGCCGATTTGTTAATTTAACAAACACATGTGTCGAGCATACGTTTTCCCGGAGTGGAGGTGTCTTCAGCTTTATGACACAGATCAGACGACGTGACATCGTCCAGCAGAGTTACAATTTACGGTTCGACCAAACTTAACTTTTACACAAGGGAGGCACTGTTTAGCCAAGCACTGTTATGTTAGGTGGGGAAAGGCGAGGAAAGGTCGAGGTGAAGACTGACACACAGATATACATATCCCTCGACATATACACCGATTTCCTGTGGAATATTTCAAAGCCGTATCTTTTATGAGGGGGGCCAAGAAGCCCAAGTCTGGGTCAGTCTTATAACCCAGCAGGTGGTCAGGGGTCACAGGGGGTGCACTTGAGACTTGTTCAAGCTTGTCATGATGTCTCTTGAAGTCAGCTCATTTATTTCACCTTTCTAACCAAACTTGCCTCTTTTCCCTCTTGCCTTGACCCTTTGTTCACTTTCAGTCTTTCTCCTAAACGCTCTCATTACTAACATTGTCTAGACTCAGCACTCTCATTTATATTTTTCCTATACCCCTGTTCCTGGCTATAAATGTGAGAAGCAGCGTGTTAAATTAACTCATGCCCTGCGATTTAAAGGATACCATGGGGCTACTTTAACCCCTCTGGCCCCCTCTAATATAAATACACCTCCTTTTTTAAAAAAAAATATATTCACTTTTTCTCTTCTCCTTGGACGTCCTCTGGCAGAAGCCCCAAAGCATCGTAAGCATACTCGTGCTTTGAGAAATGTCTTGGAGTGGAGCAATTTAAAAAGTGCACACACATGATTTTTATCGCCGATACGTTTAAGTGAGAGCAGTTTTCAAACCTCTGCATCAGAGCCACGTGTGGTTTGCTGCTAGACGGAAAAAAAAACCCCTAAATGAACCAAACTCGTAATTTTTCTCACATGCTATTGAAAAGTCAAAAGTTTTTTAATAATTCTGTTTTTTTTAATCGTGCTAAATGTGGAAAGGAGATGTTAAACGCATAAGTCTTTTCAGGGACACAGGAGGGTGACGCTCGTCCCAGCATGCATTGCTTGAGAGGCCGTGTAGCTCGTCTATCACAGGCCTAGACAAACACATTCACACTTCGGGGTAATTTAGTTTCTTATGTGTTGTTTTTGCAGACTCATTATGAGGTGGGATAACGTTCAAGAGCCTCAAAGCCTCGACTAAGTCAGGAATAAAACGGGATGAATGTTATTTTGTGTGTGATATCTCACTTTCTCTGCCTTTCCCCTCCCTCTTTCCGACTGGCTCCAAGTGAGTCGATGGGATAAAGGTTATATGAGAGTCTCGCTGCGGTGGTCGGCTGTCTTTGTGCAGAGCTGGCTGACATCATTCCCGTGGGGGGGAGTATTAGCTGGGGCAGGGCAGGGTTTGGCTTGGAGCTCTACAGCTGAGCCAGTTTCCTGTGAAAGCTGGAGAAGTGTATGTTTTGGTTTTAAACAGTTTTCGACGTCATTTTAAATTGTGCTCTGCAATCATGACATGCTAATGATGTCTTCATTTCCTGTGTTTGCAGCGCCTGGATAATTTGGATGGAGTGAGACTTTGCTGTCAGAGGAGATAAAGCTGATATCTTGATTAGGACAATCGAAGCGGCGACTTGGCATCTTCTCACCTGCATCTGAACCCCAAACTGAGCTGAACTCCAGAATGGATGGAATAGACACGCTGCAGAGCTCGGCCCCGGAGACCAAGGCTGAGCGAATTGCCCGCTACAAGGCAGAAAGGAGGAGGGAGCTCGCCGAGCGCTACGGCAACACAGACGAATTCACCTCCAAATATGTCCGCAGGGACAGGAAAATTGGCGACTCATCCGAAAGCGTGTCCTCCAACACCAAGCAGAAGGAGAAATATGAGGATAATGGATCAGAGCAAACGTACACCAGGAGGGGCCTCAGGAATAAAGTTGCAGAACCTGTGGAGCGCGCCGATGATGAGCCTGCCTCGGAAAAAGAGGCAACAACCCAGCTCAAAACAGACACAGTTTTATCCTCTGTGAAGACGTCCTCTTATTCCAGGTGAGTTTAATGCACAACTGTTGCGTTGGTGTTCTCAGTGAGTCCAGGCTTCTCTACAGGCAGAGTGCTGAACAGCAATTCAGTCTGTACATGCACCTGACCTCAAATAAATCTCCTTCAATCTCTTCAGATCACCAATATTTGCAACCGGTGGCTCCTTTTTTATGAGGTGTCCCTTGATTTTGAGAACATTCAGAGTTTAACTGGTCTAATCTATTAGATTACTGTAAAGGGAGCTGCTGGCTCCTAATGAGTGAAAAGGAGGCAACAATCCAGAGAACGTTTAGTGCTGTCTTCTGTTTGAAGTAAACACGGCAGCTCACATCTCCAAAATAGGCCATGTCTGCAAAGCGGAGGACAGCCTCATTTATTTTGCCATGGTATGTTTTGCACTTTCGACATGCGAGCTGCTTGTTTTGGTTCACTTCGCAGCGATATGGGGGAACGCACATGTTTTGACAGAGCAGACGGGATGACTTGGAAGAGTTTTCTCATTGGTTGCCAGGAATGTTTTTTGTAGAATTGGACATAGATGGAATATATATATCTATAACATGACTAGTCTTTGGGATGTTTGAGCTGTAATCAAGCAGGAGATTCTGCCGTGCGCGCATAGCCAGACGTGTTTGTTCTTGAGAAACAGCCCGAGGGAATGGCGATAAAGAGCGAAGGAGGAGAAGAACTGAGATGGACAGAGTGTGGAGATAATGTCAGAGATTGGGGGTTATTAGTGTGGGGATGGGGGTCTATATTGGGCTCTGCCAAGTTTTCATGCGCTGCGCTTAATGAAGTAGGACAATCTAGACAGCTGTGATTGATGGCTTGTTACTATGAACCAATTATTTTCATGAGATTGGGAAAGAGATGTCTTGCGTCGTAACGGACTGGCAGAGGCAAATCAAGTATGTGTGGCGAGGCATGTTCCGGCAAATCTCAGCTATCAGGTGTTCTACTAATCTCAAAAAAATGTTTTTAGTTTAAAAATCACTGAAAGCAGCCGTGTTGTGCGTCGCAGTGGACATGTTTTTCTGAATATTTGGCAGAATACAGAGTGCACACAGTGTTATGGACTGCATTTTTAATTACAGAGAGCATGAAAGCAGCACGTCGATGTGTTTGTCTCGCATGCCATGTCACGTTAGCTACTAATCTTGTCAGTTTTGTAATGACGTTCGCTGCGTGTCACGGTCCAGCTGTGCAGTTGTGTGTTACGCAACACACATACCACGGTGTGTGTGTATACTTACCAGCATTTGGCTGGTGGCTGCTACTAATTTTGTGCCCATACATGCAGCTAGACTGAGGCGCCTATAATGTAGTATTGTTTACTCGCCCGCAGCTTGGTAGTGGTTTACTTGTATATCATGCGTCACCCAGGATTGGAGCGTCACACACATTCACTGAACCCTTGCAGGCAACATATTTGTGTGTCTACAGGAATAGCATAAAGGAAACTGGAACTCAGCTGTCCCAGCGATAATGAAAACTGTCTGTCAACGTGTTTATCTACCACAGACGAGAGTCCTTCTCTTGTTGAAGTTACACTCGAAGGATGACATTCCAAAACGCCGGTTATTCTAATAGGGCTGTAACTGACTCAAGATTTAAGCGAACACTCTATCGGCCTATGTCAGTCTCATCTGTAAGACATCTGTGACGTGAAAACATCACCCTTCTAGATGCATCATAGCAGCGCTGTCAGCAGAAGGGTCGATCACAGTGAATGGAAATAGAGGAGGTTGCACAAGCGTCCAGTTTAAAAGTGGTTTAGCTGAGTTCAGTCCAGCGCTGGAGCAGAGAGCATCAGAGGAGCCAACAGACTGGAGTCACACCAGTCTAAGAGTCCATCAGCTATCAACTGACCTGGAGCCAACAGTCAGTGTGTCTTGGCTTGTGGCGGATATATCTGGAAAATGAGTCAGCGGCAGTTTCATTATCAACTTGATATACAAGAATGATTTATAAAGGCAATTGCTAATCTCAGTGAACAGATATCTACATCTGAATGCTAATAGAAATATAAATCAATGTCAGACAGTAGCTGATTGTGTTCAGAGGTCGTATTTCTGCCTCTTTTGCTCTTCGTATGGACTGCTATAACCTAAACCCATTAAAAATGACTGGTCAATACCAGTTGTGTTTCCATTCCTTGGTCCCTCCCCCTACAGATTCTGTATTTATATGCAGTTTTAAGTGTTTATACTGTAGATATTGGAGTTGCGCTTCCCTGCCTCTCTGTCTCCGTTTCAGTGTCTCACTTAATGCTCTGCATGTGACATAATTTCAAAAGTGAGGAAGTTTACTGTGTTTGATTAATGACTCGCCTGCCTTAATTTGAACTTTTCATCAACTTTCCCTCATGACTCTGTAGCGCTGCCACTCCACATGCTCTCTCTGCACTGCACGCCACTCTTTTTATTCTCTGGTTAGTTTTTATGTCAGCCGACGGCCGGCCCGCGCAACCCTTGAACCCTCATGTACAGATTCTGTAGATATCTGTTTATAGATGTTGGAGTGGCCTTGCCCTGCCTCACTCTAGTCCAGCATCACTCTAGTCTGGCGTCACACCGCCCTCCATTTTTATCACCCTCCTCCGCTTTCCATCACAGTTTTGTGGTCTGTGGTCATTCCGAGGCTCGGCTTGGATGGTTTACAGCCTGCCATCACGCCGCTGCTTCGGCATCGCTCTGTGTACCATGACGCAGCTAAAACACAAACAAAAAAACAAAAGTGCATTTATCCGACTGACAAAATGCGAGGCGCCTCGGGGTCTTCTCGACTGCTGACTTTGACTCATCGACTTTTAGGAGACAGCAGTGAATAAATGACAGTAAACAACAGAAGATTATGGGAGTTTGGCAGATGTATGTACACAAGTGCTGTACATGAATTCAAGAAATTTCCCGCATGAGTGGGAATAGTCTCGTGTAGTATTTTGGGTTTGATGTTCTGTGTTATTAAGTGTGTGTAGTAAACGCCGGTAATTGTGCTACTGGCATGTCGGGGTTAGCCGACTGGATTGCAAACGGGACCGAATGGGATTTGGGCTAATTACTGTTTACATGGCTGAACCATTACAGAGTTTCAGTACCTGCCATGTGAAGAACGCAGCTTCCCAAGAGCCGAGCGCACAAATTAGAGACATTCAAGACGAAATCTTTTAATCACGCCACAGCCGTGATTATATCCCTCCTGCACTTCGTCTTCTCTGTCCCTCCCGTTTGAACGTCTCACTTAATGCTTCGTGTGTGACATAATTTCAAGAGCGAGGAAGTTTACCGTGTTTGATTAATGACTCGCCTGCCTTGATTTGACTATGTTTACCTTTTTCGTCGACTTCCCCGCCCCCCCATTACTCTGTAGCGCCGCCGCTCCTCATCCTCCCTCTGCACTGCAGGCCACTCTTCTTCTTCTTCTCCGGTTAGTCTTTATGGCAGCGGACGACTGACGCATGCAGCCTTTTCCCTTCAGCCGGCAGTCAAGCTGTGGGTGTGGCTGAAGCGTCACTGAGCACTGTGGTTGCAGACGAGGGTTGCAGGAGTAGAGCGCTCGCTACAGTCTGCAGACTTTCTAGTAGCCCAGTGTTGCAGCTGCAGAGCTGTTATGTGTCTAAAGTTAAGTATATTATGTGACAATGTGTAATCATTTTGGTAGCCACGCATTGCATCAGTTTATTGATCGTTACACCTACATCAGTTTGTGATCTTCCATCTCCGACTAACACCACATTCACACGACATAAATACCTCGGCCCGGCATTTTTAGATTTCCCATTATATCACAAAGCTGTACGCGAGGCGTGTCAGCCCGAAGCTGTCAAAACTTTCCGCGGTAGCCAAACCCAAGCCCAAAATTACTCATAATAATACACTGCTGTAAGAAATTACTTTTAAACAATGTTTCACAGACTCACACATGACACCAGTCCAAGGAAAAGTCAGACGATACGCAGTCAGATCCAATATTTAATTATATTTTAGTGTTTCTCTGCATAATACATCTGCACAGTTCTAAGGGGGGGGGGACAGTATTTTTCAACAGAAGTGCTGTCCAATCATAAATGTGTTGCATCCGGCAATTTCTGGGAATGTCAGAAACCATTAATCAAGACACTCACATCCAATTTAAGCAGTGATTCATTCATTCGGGAGAGACTCTCTGAGGGCGGCACAGTGCTCAACACTGTCGCTTCAGAAGAAGGTTGCTGGTTCGGACCTCGGCCGGGCCTTTTCTGTGTAGAGTTTGCATGTTCTCCTTATGTCTGCGTGGGTTCTCACCGGGTACTCCGGCTCCCAAAAACATGTACTTAATAGGTTATTTGTTGACTCTAAATTTGCCGTGGGTGTGAATGGGCGCCCTGAGATGAGCTGGCGACTTGTCCAAGGGTAACCCTGTCTGGGATAGGCTCCATCCCCACTGTGACCCCCGATGAGGATAAGCAGTTACAGATAACGGGTGGATGAAGAGGCTCTGATAGTGTGCACCATTATCCACATATAAACAACACCCCTATCCGTGAGGCGTGGCTTTTTTTTCTCTGCCTCCGGACGTATGAACAAGTTGCATAGCTTCCATTTAAAATTATTGTTTCATATATTTCACAGCTGAAAGGAAATAAACTCCATCACAGTCGTATTGGGTGTTAAGTCCTGTAGTATTTAGCATAATATGGTTCACCTGCTTTGCTCAGTCACATTATGATGTGGTTAATTGAAACTCGCTGTGGTTAGTTTTATTTTGTTCACTCCACAGCTCACTCCTTTTTAATGTGGCACAGACTTCATTCAGCAAATAAATAAATAAATAAATCCTTTAAAAGAAATGTTGTATCCTGAAGCTACAGATCGGCTTGGAGCCATCGCCCCTTCTTCGGTGACCTCTGACCCCCTCCCAGATGTCAATCGAGATCCTCCATTGTGTTCAAAGCCGTCGTCTCTCCCGCTCCTCCTGTTACATCATCGCCGCTACCCCACAGGCAGCTGCTGTCCCCATCCATATTTAACGCCCATTACTTAGAGATGAATGGCCATCCTCAGACGCTGCGCAGGCATTGCTGTTTTATCTTTGCCAACATGGGACCGAAAGAGCAACATGAGTAAATGTATCATACGAGACGTAGTAAGTGGCCTTCTGCAGCTGCTGTTGTCAGTTTGGTTTACATTGCATCATTTCTTTTGCCGTGTGTATCTTGAGAGTACATTTTTGGATTATAGTCACGTAAGTAATATGCTCATTTTTTTCTGTCTAGTTTGCCGGCATCAACTGTAACAGACACATAATTTCTGTCCTCGCTTCAGCTTGCTAGAGAGTGACCTCATTTGTCTCTGTCTCTTCCTAGGCTGCTGGAAACTGATGACACAGAGGAGCCAAAGGGTAAGACGAACTCTCCACTTTCACTGCACTCAGGTCCTCTATTGTTCCGCAAGACCGCCGTATCGCTGAACTCATTCAAGCGCTCTCTATTACTCAGTGTTAAAGGAATACTGAGCTCATTGCTGATGTCAGATCACCTACTTGGTTTTATAGATTTTGGCTGGTTAATACTCTGCCACTGACGAGGAGTGAAAGAAAACAGATCCACCGATGTCTTTGGCTCGTTTTTGGTTCGCTTCATAATTCAAAATGAATGTTTTGCCTCGGGGCGATGGTTTCCTCTGTCCAAAAAAACAAGGGAGATAATGTTTGGCACGAGTTTTTTTTTGCTCAAAGACCGTGACTTAGTGGACATGCGCTTACACTCGTGTGTTTTCTGTGCAACGGTTTGATCATATGCAATTACCACGGAAGCTTCTTTCAGCCAGCTCGCATTATGAACATATTTCGGAGCCTGCCGCTATAGAAAGAGAGAAGAAAATGGCTAAGTTGACACATGGGCCGCTGGCTGCTTTTCTGACTCACATTCAGCCACCTGAGCCCACTGTCTGTCTGCTTGTCTGTCTGTGTCATTGTCATTGTGCCCTTTTGCCCGTGCCTGTCTGTATGCGTTTCTCTGTTTACGTGTTTGATTTGGCTCTGCTTGCTTACCGCCGGCCATTGATGCGTGTCCATGTTTGTATGTGTGCTAGCCTGCACAAGAAAGGAAGATAGTGACAGAGCGAGGTGATAAGAGCGTCCCGACAGCTGGGCTATTTCACTATTTCAGGACGTCTGAACAACTGTTACATAACGTGTCTGATTTGCCCAACATTTCTGTACCATCTAAGTTAATCAAGTTAAAATGTAATTAACTGCATGGAACTATGTTGAGGTTACATTATATGCTCGTTTTCTGTCTAACCTGTTGTGGTTTTACTGGTTTTTCAATCCAATCATCGTTTTATAACGTTACATTTGACCTTTTTCTCCAGGTACATGTGCACAGCAAGCATAAACATTAAAAGACAGAGCTGGCGTATCCATGTGCAAATAAATCACAGCTTTTATCCAAACACTGATTAGCATATTCGACTTGAATCACTTACAGAGTCCAGGTTCTTCCTTCTTCTTCTTCTTCTTCGTAAAAACGGGTTACACAATGAGAGGTCGTGAAAATTAAAGCACAACATAAAGACAGAAATAAACAGTCTGCTGCTCACTGTGCTGCGTATTGCCACACAGAGTTTTACATACAATGGCTGTTCTGGTCTGTTAGCAGGACATCCAATTGCTGTATTTGAATTATTTATCTTGGGAAAAAAAACGGCATCAGGCCTCAAATGTTTAGGCTCAAACGTCATGATCTGTTTTAGCACGCCTGTTTAACCATGTCATACTTAAAAATGTGAATGTGATGTAAGTATGATGACTTCATTATTCGGGAGCAGAATACAAAATAATACTAAATACTGGAGATTTTTATTGTTTTACATAATTAGAGAGACAGAGAGAGAGAATTGGCAGTGCGTTCACATGGCTGAAGGCGCTTCCTGTCCAAGCTGGCAGTGGATTCAGTGCTCTCAGCCAGAACGCCTCTCATGGTCACATCAAGGGTTTCCCCGAGCCTTCAGCTATCCCACAAGCCAAAAACAAATCCACACAAACATTATGCGCATTTGATTGACTCCACGCTGTTCCTCAGAGTGCTAGGAAACCTAATATTCGCGTACGTGGAGACACTAATTGCCATTACAAGGTCAAAGGTCCATCAAATAAGCTCTCAGCGGCTAGAACGTGTCTTGTGAGATGGATGAAAACATTCGTGGAGAGGTCCTTAAACTTAAGTGGAGTTTTTTTTTTTTTTTTGTCTGTCGCTCTTTGGCTTGGATGTTGGATGGATGATGATGATGTAGAAAAGGTTGGACTGCAGTCAAAACTGAATGAGTGCAGTCTGAGTGGAGTCACCAGTCTACAATGTGTAATGTTTCATCGCCTGAACTAAATCATGCTAAGTTCTGGACAGCAGGGGAGCGCAGAGGCATAAATTAAAACTATTACGAGCGTTATGGCCTCAGCAGCAACATTTCTGTTTCCACTGGAAAGGGAGACGTTACTTGGATTTGTTTGTTCCTTTGTTTTCTTAGGAGGGGGAGCAATTTTGGCTTGAAATGTTACATTGTCAAGGTAATAAAACAGATTTCGAGTGGGAGAACGGGCCTGAGTGTGCTGACTTAAGAAATTTGTGTTGTTTTTGAGTACTATTAAATTTAATGTCTTCCTTTTGTTCGGATTAAAAGATTATATTCTCACGGCTGTTTCCGATTAAACAACTCCCACAAGAAATGTTCTCTCTCTCTCACACACACACACTATAATAGTGTTTTAAAATGTCTATTATCTCACCATAAAATCTGAATCTACTGGAGCTCAGTGTGTTTTTTCCAACTCATCTTGACGTGAATGAACTATCTCCATGATCCAAAGACACGTTAGAGACAATAAGATTATATCCTGCGAGGATTCATGTCTACATTTTTTAAAACCACAGCCACGAAAAACTTCCCCTTGACCTGGGAAGACTCCACTCAGAGAGAGAAGTGTGTGAATGTATTTGAACCGAGCACAAAGATTTAAAAAAGGTAAATCAACGCACGCCTGAACGGTCTTTCCGTACGATTGTGTTCTCTGTTCACAAAAAGCTAGTGTGTGGTTGACCACGTCTGACCTCACCTTCTCCACAAACTCAACCGTGCATTATGTTGTGGAAACCAAACACACACTGTCCTGACTTAAATCCTCACTGTAAGAAGACACCTTGACAGATCATATGATACTGCCCTGGCAGGAAGCAGTTGTACTCTACTGTTAAGGCAGATTTCTTCTCACTGTTGTGTTCATGGCCACGGTGTGTTTGTGTTTTTATTCTTTTCAGTGGACGAGAAGCCTGAAGACTCCTCAAAGAAGACTTCCAAGATGTCTCTTTTTAAGGTACATTAGTTTGTCTTATCCAAATGTTTTATAATTAATGTTGTTTAATTGTGTCAAACAGACCCGGAAATGGCTCCATTACTGCCTAAAATGTGGGATTGGTTATCTGCCAGCATGTCTGTGTGCTCAATTACTATGTAATTTATTAGCCCCAAAATGAGGGAGTGTCCTGTTTCCTACTTTCTCCCAGGCTGCTGAATCATGATCCGCCCTAGTCTGACTGTGGTTGGCTTACCCTGATATTCTCACCCTAACTACCCCCCTAACCAACCAATACACAACATGTATGAGTAGATTAAGGCGAATCATGTGTGCTGTGCTGCCACCGGGCTAAAAAGCTGGCTAAATATCAGCAATTTGACTGTCAAACTAGATAATAGAAGCAAGTTCTGGCATTCATTCTCTGTTTTTAAAGGGGTTTAGTCTGCGCCAGGCCATACAACAACAGTAGCGATCAGTAAGTTCAGATATCAGGAAGGAAATGATGATATTGAACAATCCCTAGACCCAACTCATGACATCAAAATAAGGCAGTCTGTACCAAAACTGAATCTTGATTTATGATTTATTTCTCTTGGAAAACAACAACACCCTCAGGCTGACCTGCAGCATAGAAGTTGAGCCACCTCAGCTCCCCTTTGCCGCACAACCCTACGACATTTCGCCACAGTGCCTGATCCTGTCTGAATGCACACTTAGTGCTGTGCCGCTGCGTACTTCTTGCTGGGCATCATACCCGAAGCACAAATTTATATCGTGCAAGAAGAGACGCAGGGGGTGCAGAGTGGAAATGATAGAGACACCATTCACCTGATTAACATCAGTGTGGCATCAAAATGATTTCAAATCCGTTATTTTATGGTAGAAAAGTTACATAAAGTTGCTTTAAACTCAGTAATTACGTTTAGGGATCGGCATGTTCTCCGTCTAACATTTGATTTAGAGGTGGAACAATGGATAATTCACTTTGTCATTCACTTCCACCGAGCTTTCACTGAGGCAAGGCTAGCAGCTGGATGGTGAGTAAATCCCTCCAGAGTACACGACCGCAATGATTCATTTTCTGTTTGTGTATGTGTAAAATTCAAAAGATGCAGCATGTGTAGGTGGAAGGCGACACATTTCCTAATGTAATTACTTTTTTGATGAATAGTTCATTCCATTTTTTAAGTAATCATCTATGGAATCTATGGAAGCGCGATCGAAGGCGTGTTCGCCAGACAGTCAGGTGTCTCGGCAGTGAGCCGCGGTGGTTGCAGCTTGCACTTCTCACCTTGGCCCAAATTAAATGTCATAGCTCCAGATGAGAGCATGCACTAAACCAAATCCAAGCTTCGAAGCATTAATTTATGAACTCATGTGTGCTGTCACAGATGCTATATCTGTATTTTTCTACAGTCTACGGTTAATTCTTTTCATTTCCCCTTGCTGATTTACTCCCAGCCTTTTCCATTGCAGCTGGTGTACACTTCAACCCTCTCTGGACGTTTGCTCCATTAATAACAAATTGAGCTGTTCCATACAGCATTGAGCTGTCCCGCACCTGGATGAACACTTGGCCAAAGCCATGACTTCACACTTCACTGGAGGTCTTAAAGCAGCGGTGGGAAGAGAAGTCTTGAGAGCGAAAAAAAGATTCGCTCAGGAACTAAAAACTTGATAATGTCCCTGTTCCAAAGGGAGATACGCAGTACACATGTGCGCTTAAAAATGCAGAGGTTATCGTGCTTTCCCAGGCTGCTTAGGTTTCAGAAGTGGTTAGGTTTCATAATATTGATGTAAATAGCTGCTCTAACTTGGCCTTTACAGACCAGGAGCAGTGCCAAGGCTGGCCAAGTGAACCCAGATGGTAGCAAGTTGCTCCGACCAAAAAACCTGCTGGGAAAACGAGCAAGACTTATCTTACTTTCTCTTTTTTTCTGCTCTCTCCTCCCTTTTGTTCTGACCTAGATCTCTGTTATTTTAAGATGCCTCACGTGAAACTCATCAGCAGTGACTGATACCCCTTCGCTGTCTTCACTTTTCCCCTTATCACTCATTGCTTCTCCACAGCCCCTGTTGAGAACCAGTGAGTCAGAGTCTCCAAGGCAGGAGAGACAAAACAGCAGTGAGGTTCCAGAACGTCTGGCAATAAAAGAAAATTTGAATTACCTGACTGAATTTCCTGAGTTTATTAAGACTTATTTTTCACTCGCACTGCATGAAAAAAGTAAGTTCCTTCTTTATGATCAGTGAGTTTGTAAGAGGGCTCTAATTCTGTAATTTTGTGAGAAAGGAACATCTGATTTCCGTCGCTCAGCTTCACAGCTGGAGATCCACTTATCTTAACCGGGGCACCCCAGGGCCTCGATATAGTGTTTACTGACAAAAGGACCCACACAGCTGTGTGGTTCACACTGTACTTAAAAAACGTCTGCTCGATAGACCACGGCAGAAGGAGGACGAGGAAGTCAAGACATTTAAATCAGATCAGGTATGGTCTCTATTCACCTTTAGCTCAGCATTTAGCTCTTTTGCAGGATTTGTGACCTCACAACTTGTCTGGAGCCTTTTTTTTTTTTTTAAATCTAGGAATAGTTGAAGTTATTCAAGTATTTTTATGTCATAATTTGTCTGGAGGAGATCTTTAAACTTTAAAGATGGTTTTAAAAAACATAAATAAAACAAACCATAATGACCCCCTTGAGAACACTTTACTTTAATGTGGAAAATACAGTACCAGCATTACTCATGTCTCTCTCTCTCTGCTCTTACCGTATGTACTCAGGGTGGGTAGTTCAATCATACGTGCTCCTTGATTGCACTTGCAAGGGTTAAGTGCTTCGCTCAAGTGTAGGGGTGGAGCCTCGTTCATTCATTCACTTCCCTTATCGTGATCTGTTTTTTTTACAGCTCGTGCAGGACTTCAGCAGACAGTCTTTCAAACCTAATCCTAACCTTTAGGTGACCTTTCTCTCTGCCTGTAGGACCTGGAGGGGACGGATGATGGAAGCAGCAGCAGCCGCCGCCGACGTGCAAACGACAGGGTTAAGTGTCATCTAATAAGCAGCGACGAAGAGGAGTCCTCGAGCAGGTGGGCTGGTTCAAACCGATCGGCATCGGAGTAGCACATTTGTTGGGCTGCAGGACATTACATACGCAATGACACAAGCAGATAGAGGGAACAGATTCACCCTGAAACCAAGTGACACACACACACACACACAGACTGAACCAAGTTCAGAGGTAATTACAGACCAATTTAAAGGCTGTCTAATGATGTAAACAGCTGCAGAGATAAACCAGATAAACCTGCAGAGCTTCTCTTAATATCGCACACACTCTCTCTCTCTCGCACATACATGAAAACACACATAAGGGCTATGTGAGTAGCTATGGTGATGCAAACCAGACTTAAGTTAATAGCCGCAGCAGTGAGAGCCAGATTGTACTTAGCGCTGTGACCGCTGGAGTAAAAAAAACCTGGACTGAGTTTGTCTTTGTGTGTGTGTAGATAGGTTAAAGAGATGAGTAATCCACGTGGAGTCTGAACCGACTCTCAAACTGTCAAATTCCTCCCAAGTCAGAGGTGATGTCACTATATTTGATTACGTGCAACTTAGCTGAACGTCGTGACCTTTCCAGCAAATCTCCCGTCACTCAGTTCAAACCTTCCCGACTACAAAAACAAAACCATAACATGCAGACTTTGCTCGGAAGCCTGCTGAAACCCAAAGTGAACCTGAGCATCGCTGCCTTCCACAGATGAGATGATTACGAGCCGGAGTGTGTGTCAGCAAAGTTCAGTGTCTTAATCATCTCGCTGGCTCAGTGCCTGGATTGATTACAAAGTACCAAATCAGCGACTATTCATTAATAATTGGTAATAACTAACACCCTGATACTGATACAGGATTCACTCCGATTTAGTGGCATTCATGCTGCATTTAGTACAAAGTAATGAAAACAAATTCTATCTCTGTTTTACTGGTTTGTGGTTTCAATTCACATGTCAGCTCTTTCAGTATCAAGTAGCTGAAATGTTTTGACATAATGTTTTTTTCCCGTCTCTGTATGTTTCTGTCATCGTCTTCAGCCTTTCCAAAACCGATATAAACAAGGTCATGGAGGAGAAAGAGGCCGCCGATGAACCATCATGGAAGGAGAAGTGTGAATCTGCTGCCGCTGTGGAAGAAAAGGTCTGTGTGTTTTTCTGTTTTCTACAAATGTTTTCTAAAGAGCTTCTATAAAGGTGTCACACATTTTTCAGATATAAAAACCTCTCTGGATTGTGCATGGAAAAATCATATTTTGACCACTTGCAACTGAAAAATGTTACCACGGCCTGCCCACCAATTCCAAAACTCTTACTCACCTTCACGCTGGCTCTGTTTTCCCATCTGCGTCTGGTTTAGTTTATTTTCTCGGTTTTTGATGTCGACGTGCAGATTGTAATTCATGTCACTGATGTGCCACACACACATCTTAAACCGATCCTCACAAGTAACGCAAGCACGTCCACGCACTGTGTACCATCGACGCACGCTGGTGTTTTTCATTTAAGAAGAAGAAGACCACCTGGTGAGCGTTGCACTTTTCCACCCAGCAGGGCCTCACAATCTGTTCCTTCCTTCATCTCCTCTTAAATCAGCGCTCCCTCACAACCTTTGACCTGTCAGTGGGTCGTCTACTGTTGTTCCAGCTGCTGTTGCGTCATCTAAGCAATAACATGGAGCGCACACACACACACAAACAAAAGGGTGTGTTTTAGATGTCATTTCTTATCCCGTATTTATTGTATTTTCAAGCGAGTGTTACACTGTAAAATGCATGATCGCATTTTATGGTCGGATCAAAAAAGGGCTTACTCAACACACCATGTGTTTTCTATTAACATGTGTTATTATTTTTCTGGAAAACCCAACAAACACATCCCCAAACAAGTCTCGGAGATTTATTGTGAAAGGATGAATCCCACTCGGCCTTTGTTGACAGACTGTTTGCCGCTTCTTGTTTCACCCCGTTAACTTAACACCGCTGTTCCCACTTTCTCAAGACTTTTTTATTCTTTAAACTTATCTCCACTTTAACCCCCTCACCCTGCTTATCTGACACACACTCACCCAGAGTCTTTTGATAACAGCAGCAGGTCACCGAAAGCAGAAGCAGCAGTAGTTGGAACAGGCGTTTGTGTATGTGTTTGTGTATTATAAGTCTTTGTACCCTTGAGACGAGCAGTAAGAAAACCTCTGGAGCCACTGCAGAGGAGCTTAAATTAGAAAATGTTGGTCTGCTCAGAGAGTTAAACGCTATAATCAAGCACCGTACAATACTCTTAAAGTAGTATTACATTTTTAATCGTCTTTTACAGATATTATAAACATTATGGCTAGTAGTAAAAAATCATTTTCTCTCTCTTCATCAGCCTCCCAGTCTCCAATCGGACAGAGCTCTCCCCCTCAGCAAGAACAGAGACGCCTCTCCCCCTCCCTCTCCTCCCTGCCAGGCCGCCTCGCTGCAGCGCCAAGACTCCGGGCCGCGAGGTATCAAGGGAATCCTAAAGAAAAGCCGCTCCACCAGCGTGGAGTCGGACCACAGCGAGGGCTCGACGCCAGAGTGCGCGCCGGCCCGACAAAGCAACGTCACCCTCAGCCACCCCGAGAGCGAGGAGGAGGCGGAGGAGGAGGGGGAGGGGGAAGAGGAGATGGAGGAAGAGGAGAAGGAGATGGAAGAGGAAGAGGAGGAGGAGGCCAACGGGCAAAATGAAAGAGAGGACGAGTCCTTAACTGACGATATCACAGACGGAGGCAGTTTCAGCATCGACAGGCAGCAGACGGAGGGAAGCAGCGGTAGCAGCAGAGGGAGCTTCGAGGAGATGCGGAGTCCCTCGCCTGACGAGAGCCTGGAGCAGACGTCGACAGTGTCGGAGGATGTTGAGGAGCTGGAGAGCAGTTTGGACGGAAGCCAGAGCTCCCTGCTCAAACAGAGGTCACTGGACGTTCACAAACACAGCATGCATTATGATGAAGAATACGGCTTTTTGTCTATCCATGACTTTAAATTTGCCTCAGGGGTGATGCACTGCTTTACCACTGAACACACACACACACTGTTTTACTTCTCACACTTAGTGATTGTCAGTGTGAAAATTCCAGTATTTACTTGTTAGAGCTCAGACAATCAGAACTGAACAACAACAACAAACTAAATTAAAGATCCATCTTTGAAACCCTTTAAATATATTTTAGTAGATATATAAATACTAATCTGAATGTCTCCTTGTAAAATCAGGGGAAAGAACTGGTGTGTCTTCTGGCTTTTTCAGACTGGCAGAGTTCACTAGTGAAGGTGAGAAGAAGGACCGAGTGAGGAAGGCCAAGCCTTCCGAGGCCATCCAGACGTCGCTGGCCGATCGCTTCGGGCAGCTCCAAGACTCTGAAAATGCCTGGAAGAAAAAGGTGCGTCTTTGTTTACTGAGCACACTCTTTTCTTTTGTGTCGTGTGTTTTTGTTGGCATGCGTTGCTTTGCCGGGGTGGGGTAAAAAGGGCAGTAATGAGCAAATCCTGCCATATGCCGAGGCTTCCCCCTCAGCTTTGTGTGTGTGTTTTTTTCGAGAGAACGATTTGGCCGTGGACGTGTTTCTTCCTCTGCTGAATCAGCTTATTTCCCCTGAGTCGCTGCCAAAAGGTTGTGAGGTTAGGAGGGCTTGTGGAGGGGAGCAACAGATTTGGGAGTGGTAATGCCAAATCCAGAGATCCAGCGCTCAGCTCGCCTCCCAAAGAGAAAGACAGACACACCCCTTCCCCTTGTAAAAATAAAATCCTACACCATGACCAAACACCTGCAATCCTTCCAAGCTAATGGCTTCCTTTGTTAGTTTTTGCACCCTCTTCCCTTCTCCTCTCCTCAAAGTTAGAAAAATAATTTCCCCCGTAAGTAAGTAAGCGAGCTTTTGTTCTTTATAGACTTTTCATGTAAGCAGTTTTACACCGGTCAGCGCTTAATAGACACGCACTGAGATAGCTGACATATTTCGAAGCCTGCGCGGGTTTCGGCATGCTCTTCTCCTAAACAAACAAGACCACCCTTGCTAAGTTTTCAAGTGGAAAAACAACACTGCACTCCACAGTGTGCTACAGCAGTGGAAAACCCCTCTGCGTGTGCCACAAGGAATATCCCCAAAACAGACGATTGGACAACTAAGAGAAGTGATGTCATGTTTATTTATACGGATCATCACTTGGCTCGATGTCTGTTAAAAATCAATGATCCTCTTGAGGGTTTTCAGGGTTTGGGTTCATCCTTCATCCAAGCATGACCTAACCTTAAAAAATAAATCCTTTAGTCTGGAAAAAGCCACTTTATAAGTAAGTACGGGCAGCCAAGAAATGTGAACAAATCCTCCAGTCAACCGAATACCGAAAACTGAAGTCATTTTACATTTGTGTGGTCTGTTTTCATTATGATGAATCAACACAAAGTCGGGAATAATTTAGTGCGATCCCCTTAATGGCACGAAAAACTGCCTCCTCGACACTCGCATGCATGAGAGAAGTCCAAAACGTCTGCGGATTTCTTCCTTTTTAATTCTATCTGAGGTTATTGCCTGCGAATCGGTCTGGAAGCTGCCGTGCACTGCGGCCGCTACTGTACAGCTCCAAGCGACTAACTCCCATCAGAGATAATACACGGTTTGTCTAAATGACTAACATCGATGCCATGTCCGCATTAGCTACGGGCATGTTTACTCGCATTCGATTACTCCTGTTACATTTCCGTTCCTCTCGCGGAGGAAAAGCTCAGACGGTTTTGCATGTTCAGGCATGTCATTTCATCTCCTGCGCTGCCAACCCGGAGCAGATGTTGTTGCTCTTTGGTTGATATGTGGGAGACCAGGGAAATGTAACATGCATGGTACACACACCGTGATCATCTTCAAACCGGCTCCAGATGTTTCCTGCTAAGCTGTTCTGTACGCCGCAGCGGTGTTGTTAAAGGCGAGGCATTGTTGTAAATTTGAGTCTGTCTCTGTCTTGAGTAATGATTACATCGTCATTGGTGAATGATTAATTGTGTCAGGAAGCCGCTGTTTTCTGCATCTAATTTCGGTTTTAGTACATTTCAAAGTGCGCGGTCCGCACAGACATTAAACAAATATTTTGAAACATTCAGTTTGCTTTTTAAATCTCTCAGGATTTGCTAAATTTCTGGACTCAAGTGATGACTCACTGAAGACTGATCCGATCCAGACTTGTGATAAGTTGGAAGTGTATGTTCCCAGAAAATGTTTTAAAGATAATTGCCCAAAGATGATCTGATTATCTCTAAAACTGTGTGAGTGTGTTTTTAAAAAGAGCTGTTCAAGAACTCAGAGGTTTAGAAACATTTACCCACAGGGGTGAGACGTTTCTACTTGATTCCAGCTAAATCATGCCATCATAAATTGGACTGAATCACACGAGCACTGCTCCCAGTTTATGGTGTTTGTCCTCTCTGCATGCACTTTTACAAAACGTCTCTTTCCCTTTTCCTTCCTCTCCTGTCCTCCCAAACTTTACAGCAGACTTTAAACGTCTTTAGTCTTCCATGCTAAAACCTGCAGTCTAATGTTGCCCTGCTATGCTCTTTCTTCCTCCATAGTCCTCTTAATCTTTCCTTTCCTCTTCTCCTCTTCTTCTATCCCTCCTCCCTTTTTTTACCCTCCAGTCCTGCGGACTCTACCCCTCCTTCTTTGACTTTGACACCCGCCTGTCAACCTTTCCCCGTCCTTTCAGGTGAGTGCGTGTACATACATGTGTCCCCTCTTTGCATGGACTCTCTCTCTACCTGCGCTCTGGACAAACTCTCACACTCTCCGGCTCTCACCGCAGAGAAATCAGGGCTGTCAACACACTTGCCGTCGCTACACGAATGCGGTTCGCTGGCCTGCAGTTGGTCGATATCTGTGTCGGTGGTTTGGCTGAGGGTACTGCCTTTGCTGTACAGTATAGCAGGACTGAGAAAAATGGTTTCCTGTGGGGGTTTGAGGCCCAGACCCTTTCCTCCCCTCCCCTCCCATCCACTCTCTCTGGGGTCCTGTTAGGCCAAGGTATTTCCCTTCACTGATTGACTCCAGAGATGTGCTGCTAGCAGGAGGGGCTCTGTCACTCTTTTAAGTGTGTGAGAAGGCTTCAAGTCTGAAGTCTGAGACAACAGGTATTAGAGTTTGCATGCATGTGCAAGAATTATTGTACTGAGAGACTGCGATGAAAGCTTGTGTGTAAGGAATTATGAGTGGTATTTTTGAGTTTTAAAAGTTTAAAGATACAAGAAACAGGATTTATGAAGTCTCATAGTACAAACGCTGTCTGCAGAAACCGCCCTATATGTCAGGAGATGCATCATATTCTTTCAAGTTATGAAATCGGCGAGAGCTCACTTTGATGTCCGACCCTGGTGTGTTTTCTCAGTGTGTGTGCCAGCGTGATTAAATGTATTTCTTTGAACTCTTCTCTCATGTCAGGCTAATATTTGACCACTCCATGAAACATGTTTGACATTAGAGCACAAAAAGGAAGCGGCGTGCAAGGCAGAGAGAGGGGGAGAGAGAGAGTGGAGGAGTTGTTACAGTTTGTTTGAGTGAAACTTTTCCATTTTGTGACTGCATTGCTGTTTGTATATCACGGCATGTTTCCCATTAATTCAAGGCAAATAACACATACAGTTCCTCAGGCTTGTTGTTCAAGTTTTACTACATTTTTGTTGTACGGGCAGGCAATTTCCAGCTCCTTCCTTCCTGCCAGGGTATCAGAAATGATTGGTTAAGCAGGAGTGGAGAGACTTGCTCCAGGATGGTTCAACAGTAAATATATTGTTAGACACAAAGACTGTTGTTGGATTAAACTTTTGACCTTCCAGTCAGAGACTCGTTTCTTCTGCTTCTGCAGCATCCAATGGTTCTGGCCTGTTTAGGTAAATGATGATCTGCTTCTGCTGAAATGCTCCGAACTATACGTAACGTCGTAATGACTTTTGTTTTTATGTCCACAAACTGAGAAGATCCATCCATCCATTATCTGTAGGCATTTATCCTCATTAGGGTCACGGTGGAGCTATCCCAGCTGACTTTGGGCGAGAGTCGAGAGCGGAGACGCTCAGCCAGCTCATCGTAGAGCAAAATGAATAGATAATTAGTCTCATTGATAAATGGTCTTGTGGAATATAATGGATGGAAGCTGTAAGCATTGATTTTATTAGGTGCTCAAACTAGCAAGTTTATATCATCAATCGTTTGTAGGTATTATCACACAAACTCTCTTTGTCCACGGAGTTCACCATGGACACGTCTCAAGTATGTCACAGAGCTCTATTCAATATATAATAATACATATTCTGTTAGGAGCTAAAGCCAGAAAGTTATTTAAGTCATGCCATTTTGTAAAACATTATTTTTGCAGTATTACGTAATCTTTGCGTGTTCCTGCTTTTGTACAGCTTTAACAATTAAGCTTTAACAAGCAGCAGAAATTTCACACACAGTTAAGCGCCGATCTTTGACTTTGCTCGCTCTAAAGTCAACTGAAGTCAAAAACTGTGTTCAGCTGTGGCTAATTAGCACTGATTCTGTTTGTGAGTTAGCAGAACTACAAACTGAAGACTCCTCGCCTCTCTTTACATGCCAGTGTCTGTGTGAATTTCTCAAGTTAGGAAACCTTGTCAAGGAAGAAACCCTTAATCGTCTCTGTAAGTTCCTCACGTGTTCTTGTCATCTGGAAATACATTTGATGTTTGGTACAAACTATGTAGACGACCAATAATGCCCTGGAGGTTAATTTATAGAATATAAAGTTTAAATGACAGATCATCGAGGTTTTAAATTGACATCAGTTTAACGTCAAAAATTACAGGATAGGCTTCTTATTTTGCAGAGAAACTCCTCCTCCTCTAATACCACGTTGACATCAGTCTGGCCGCAGTTCACCACTTTAGCCGCAACATCTTTTTCGCTTTAAAGCCGCTGACATCTGTGAATGTTTAAGTTGACTCCTCGGAGCTTACAGTAATGATGCTATGAGTTGGAGTGTAACAGTCAGCAGATCATCCACAAAGCAAATTCCTCTGGCTGTAACAAGCTCTTTGGTTTTTTTTTGGGAGCCGCGATCATTTGTTTGTCATTTGCTTCCATCTCCTGCAGCACCCGCTGTCCTCCTGTTGCTCCAGTGTGATTGTGTGTGTTCATTTTTATTTGTGTGTGTGTGCAGGCAGATTTTCTTTGTTATCTGTAAGCCACTGCAAAAAAAAGAAGTCACTCATGGCACATTACACCCTGTGAATTGCTCATTATTAGCGAAGGAATAAGGGGGGGCAGTCGTTTTTAAAAAAAAAAAAAAAAAAAACCCAGGCAGGGCCATAAAACGCTTCAAATATTTAGGAGTGGAATATCATTAATTACTGTAACAGCTCCTGGGGTCCGGAGGGACCGGGGGGACCAGTAAACCTCCGCTAATTCATTTTTAATGGTGGAGTTCAGGTGCAAAAGTGGCAGCAGGAGTAAATCACACAAGGAAAGCTCTACTGAATCCCGGGATGGATGGATGTGTATAAACAGGGATTTTGGTGTTTTATTGGCCGGCCTCAACATTCTTCATCTTTTTTTTTTGTTTGTTTTGTTTTGTTAGTTTCAATATCTCAGAGAAAACTTCCTTCACCATCACTAGTAGTCTCTTCCACACTCACGCAACCTTTCTTGCTCACGACTGAATAAATGTTCCAACAGAAGTCCAACATAGAGGTCGGGGCCAAGATGTCGCTGGCGGAGAGGATGAAGATCCTTAAAGACAAGGAGGAGCAGTGGAAAAACAAGGGCAAAGGAGCAGCCAACGACTCCATCCAGTTCACTGTGGCTGGACGCATGGCCAAGCGGGGTAAGACCATAAAACTAGTCTGTGTGTGTGTGTTTATTCAATGTGGCTTGACACATGCTTCTGCTGTGAAGTCAGTTTTGCAGACTCTCTGTGCTACTGCAGGACTTTTGCCTTCTTTCAAGTGTATCTCAGGTCTTACACTTCTAAAAATAAAAATCAATAACTTAATAAGCAATATTCTTTGAAAATGAACAATCAGTCACTGCAGGCCTCATACAACATAATGAAATGTTGCTGCATCACATTCAGTCCTTCATACACAGGCACATTAGATCTGATATCTTCAGGGTTGCTGGATACCGAATGTGGGAACCATGAAGATGACTGAAAATACACGATTAGTAGATCGACCGCATTAATTGTCAACAAATTTGATGCACTGCTGTTCAGAGTTTTGGTCATTTTTCTATTTTCTGACATTTTTAGACAACAATTAATCGATTAGTTGAGAAAATAACTGACAGATTAATCAATAATGAATGATAACCAATAACTAATTGTAGTCTCCGATGTGCTCCTCCAGGTCTCGTGTCAGATACCGGGAAGGAAGAGTCTCCTCTCATCACTCTAAAGAAGTCTAATGCCACACCTGTGAAGCCGCATGAAGGTAGTAGATTCCCCTTTAACACATGTTATTATCAGTCATATTTGAGTCATGTGATTGTTGACGATACTTGAACTGGACTCTTGTGTGCTATTAAGTCCAGATGACGCAGATTTCATTAAAACCTTTAGTAATTGTCAAAGAATTTGAAACAATAATAATGGCTAATTGTCCTAAGCCACGATTAATCAGGCCTCCGTTTGTTTTTGGTGGACAGAAATCTCCAGTCGAACTGACGTCAAGGTGGAAGGAGATAAAAGGCTCGACAAGCTCGAGTCTTTCTTGGACAAGCTCCACAATAAAGGTACAGGATTGTTCTACAAGCTCGCACGAAAGGATATCCAATACATCATTAAATATATCTGATCTGAACAAAACAAAACATCATTAGCGAGAGAAAAGTTCTGTGTAACACTCCCTTTTCCATCCCTCCTGTTTCCTGCCGCGGCGGGCGGGTCAGGCGTGAGCAAAAGCAAGACATCCACCATCGAGGTGACAGCCGAGACAGAGAAAGAGGTGATGACGCTGGATGACGAGGAGACGTTCGGCAACTTCTACAAAACCGTCTCGCCCTCGACACTCCTGGACTCCAGCGTGGTTCTGACAGAGGAAGACCTCAGCCAGATCCAGCCCAATACACCGAAGTGAGTTTAGAATAATTGTTACAATAACAAATGACATTTTTGACCATTTTCCTAAGAACTTTTTTTCTGTTTTTGTTCCCTTTATTGTCATGAATAACATCATTATACAGTATTATTGTTCATTATTGTCATGAATAACATCATTATACAGTATTATTGTTCATTACATCATTTGATGACCATAACTCTTGACTTATGACTCATAACTCAGTCATTCTGCGCTATTTGGTTGTTTGAATTAAAAATCACCTCTGCTTTGTGTCTCATCAGGCTCACGTCAGCCGTAGCAGAACACAAGCGAGCAGTGCGACCGACCAGAAGGAATCAGGGCTCCAGGAATCCTCTGCGTGCTTTGGCCGCTCGCAACGACATCCGACAGGTCTACACGGAGCAGAGGCTTAACATAGCTACGGTGGAGGCCAAGAGGATCCAAGTGGAGAGGAGTAAGACTGCTTAAATCTACTGTGTTGCTATTAAAGTTCCCTACCTGGGCTTAAGAGTCTTATATAGCTCGACAGCTTTCAAGGACCAAGAAATGTCGTGTTGTTCCTGATAAACTTACAAGGTTCCCGTGGCTGTTAGTGATTTCTGGAGGTTGTTGTGTGACTGGAGAACAACTTTAAGTTCCCATCAGGATACACAGGAAGTCAATCAAGTGTGCTTGACCTTTTAGAAACCAAGTGTACTGTTATGTTATGCTATTTAAATATAGAGATTTCCACATGGGCTTTTAAGATACCAAAACTATAGTTGCATTTCAATTTGTATGTGCACTTCATTGCAAACAAAGAACAGGTTCCCTTCCTAAAACACAACAAGTTTTTTTTTTTTTTTATTATCAGAAACAAATCACCAGAAATACAAAAGCTAGCCCTCAAATCATCGCACGGTGAGCGATAAAACTCTTGCAGCACACCACAATCCTCCAAGTAAGTTAAGACTCACTGTACAGAGCACAGAGTTGTACTCTGATTAAAGAAATCATTTCTTATCATACAGTAGTCACTGGCTCAAGTCGAAGTAACCCAGTTCCATATATATGTGGCCAAAAGAATCGTCTTTATCCCATGTAAACCCTAATCCTCAACCCTGATTAGAGTCTGGGTTTCTCGTTGATGATTAATGAATCAGATTACTGCAGATAGCCAACAGTAACCTGGTTACTTCAGTGTGTGTGTGTATGTGTGTATGTGTGTGCACAATAACACTTTGCATGAAAGCAAAAGTCAAACAGTCGAACAATCAGCTGTTGTTGCTCATTGGGTACACGATATTCATATACAGTATTTCATTTTTGTCTGCTGCTTGCGTATATCTTATATTCACTTCCTCTTTATGGACAGAACTTCACAGACTAGCCTGACCTCAGTTTGAGGTCAAACCTTTTGAGAGGTTACACAAGAGGAAGTGAACACCACAGCTGTGACACGTAAAAGAAAACCTCGTGTCTCCATCTGGTCACGGCTTTGTTTGTTATAATTAGCGAGACGGCCGATCAGATCAAGAAATAGCGATGATTGAACACAGTGTGTCAGCTCAGCTCTGCTCATCTCTCGTCTTGTTTTCTCTTCCTTTTTTTTAAAGTGGCAAAACACTCCAGAGCAAACCTGGCCGACGTGGCCTTGGCGGGTCTCGCCAGCAAGGAGAACTTCCGCAAGGTCAACCTGCGCAGTGTGAAATCCACCGAAGTTGTGACCAACAACAGCGCGCTGCCTTTCAACAAGCTCATGCTCATTCGCATCAAAGGTCAGAAACACTAAAGAACATGCATCTGTTTATTGTGTATACATAGCTGTTGAATGCAGGTGTGATGCACGGCGATATGGTGGTAAAACTGCTGTAAATACTTTGAACGATATATTACTGAAATGTTGAGTTAGTGGTTAGTAGTTTTTCACCAGATTTCAGTCCAGGATTTTGTGGGCGGTCCTTAAAGGGTGGCTCGATGACACGCTGAGGCCACCCTGAGCAGAAAGATAGAGATGAATTCATCTCACTCAGAGTGTTTCAGGTGGTCATGTCATTTTCGGAACTCATCTGACACGTTTCAGTCGCTTCAAAATAGCTGCTTGACTGCGCCCACCAGTGGGCGTGGCTTCAGCACATTCAGAGGACACGCCCCCACAGTCCTGGAGCTGCTCATCTTTACTTATTTTTAATTATTCAAATTTGGCTGGTGGTTAATAACACTTTTTTCTCAGAACACATATTTATTCTGACTTTGTATGGACTCTATGGAACCACATATTACCTGTTTCCTCTGCAGGTCGGAGGCACGTTCAGGTGCGCCTCATGGAGCCCACCGCCCACTCTCTAAACAGCGGCGACTGCTTCCTACTCATAACGCCAAAGCACTGCTACATGTGGAGCGGAGAGTTTGCCAACGTTATAGAGAAAGCTAAGGTAACGACCCTCGCACACAGAACGAAACCAATTTTTTATCCGAATGTTTAGACAAGTGTTAAACTTTCCACTCAGATACAGCTGTGACATGTACAATACTTTTTGTGTGACCAGGCGTCGGAGATGGCGTCGTTTGTTCAGGCCAAGAGGGACCTCGGGTGTAAGGCCTCCCAGGTGACGGTGCTAGAAGAGGGCATCAACACCGACAGCAGATGGGCCAAAGAGTTCTGGAGCCTGCTGGGAGGACAGACCCAGTACAGAGGTTTGAACACATACTCATACTCACATCGTATAAACTGTCACGATGAAGGATTTATCTGTCTAACCACGTATGCTCTTTGTGCTCTGTGTGTGTGTGTCGTAGGAGCTGGGGAGCCAGAGGAGGACGAGCTGTATGAGAGTGGTGTGTTAGACTCTAATGGTGTGTACAGACTCGAGGGAGACAAACTGGTGCCTCATGAAGATGCCTGGGCCTCCATCCCGAGTGTCTCCTTGCTCAACTCTAAAGAGGTAACACCACCGCTACAGTAATGACCTCATCTGTCTGCGTGGAAGTGTGGAAAACAAATCTGATCTGTTTTACACCTGGAAAAATCTGCAGAGGCTCATAAAAAGTTCTAGATATTCATAGTCTAGACAGACAATTCAATACAGATCCTTTCTGTTGTTTTGGATGTTGTCATAACCGCCATAAACTTTCTCCATCTCCGTCTCTCTCCCCCCCTTTCTTGCCAATTCTCCACATCAGGTCTTGGTGTTTGATTTTGGAAGCGAGGTGTACGTCTGGCATGGGAAAGACGTGCCCTTGGGTGACAGAAAAGTTGCTGTGAAACTGGGCAAGCAGCTCTACAGCGGCAGCTATGACTACAGCAGCTGCAGAGTGAACCCTTTAGACGCCTCCTGCACGGATAAAGATGTGCCTCTGTGAGTTCTGCTCTGCACTGTGTGGTGCACCTTTTTACTTTGTACTTCATGAATGTGACAGTGGGCATGAATGGGCAGCAAAGGTTGTTAGATCATTGGTTGTGTTATTGTGGCCCCCTTGTGGTTCCACCTTGCCAGTACAGCTGCACAGAGAAGGAAGACATTTATAAATGATTGCATCCTGTGTCTGTGTGTGTTTTGTGTGATTTCCAGGCAGGGGGAGGGTCGTCCGAGCTGGACTCTATTTGGCCGACTGTCGGAGCACAATGAGACGGCCCTGTTCAGAGAGAAGTTCCTGGACTGGGCCGAGAGGAAGAAGGAGGAAGCGGCACAAGCAGAGGAAGTCAAGGTAGATGAGATTAGACTAACGTATAATTAGCAGTGACAGCTTTTATGAAACGGTTTTTGTCCCTGTTTTGGGTTCATGTCTTAATCGGATATGTTCTTTACTTCTTGTTTTCTTGTGGCCTGTTGATGTGTAGGTATTTGTTTTAAAGGAATAAAGAAGTTCATGAATGTACCGACTGAAGTAACACACGTTAAACTGACGAAAACCGTCCTTTGTCCGCACAGAGCCCCGTCCACTCGGCCGAACGCTCCCCGTTTGAATTGGAACTGCAGCCATGTGACGCCAAGGCCCTGCTGGACAACGAGCCGGAGCCGGTGAAGACCGTTCTGGAGGGGGTGAACGTGCAGCGGGGCCACGGCCTGGTGAGGGCGGACGACGGGAGACAGGCGGAGCTGGCGACGGTAGCTGTAGACGCCTGGCACATCAAAGAGCACGGCGAGGAGGAGCTGCCCGAGGAGAGCCTGGGCCAACTACACGAGGGCGACGCCTACATCATCCGTTGGAAGTACTCCATCACCACGCTCGGTGAGTGGGACAGAGGAAGTCTGCAAAGTTCAAGTCGAAGTTCTGATCTCATTCTCTGATCTTCTGTTTTTTGTCAGTGGGGAAGCGGCAGAAACCCGGCGAGCTGAGCGCCGGCACTCCTGGAAGAGAGAGGATTGCTTGTTTTTTCTGGCAAGGCCGGCACTCCAGCATCAGCGAGAAAGGAACCTCTGCACTGATGACAGTGGAGCTGGGGAGCCACAGGGGGTCACAAGTGAGTATCAGCCCATCGCAGCCACATGCACATCAATAAAGTGTTAATTAAAAGTTGTGTGTTAAATCAAAGTATCTTTCTTCATCTGTTTGTATCTGACTGGTTCAGGTGTTGGTGAGTGAGGGAAAAGAGCATCCATGCTTCCTCCAGCTCTTCCAGGGAGGTTTGGTGATCCACAAAGGCAGCAGAGAAGATAAAAACACCGGTAAGACAACAAAACATGCACTGTTTTACTGCTGATTATTTTAAATGTCACTCCTAACCACGTCTCGCTCTCCTCTCCAGCTGTCTGGAGGTTGTTCTGTGTCCGTGGTGAAGCAGAAGTGGAAGCCTCGCTGGTGGAGGTGGATTGCCAGCGTGCCAGTCTGCGCTCCCGTGCCAGCCTGGTGCTTCTTAACGCTCAGAAAAGCCGGCTCTACTTATGGCATGGCTGCAAAGCTCACCCCGGTGCCAGGCAGGTGGCCAAAAGAGCTGCGGACAAAGTAACTCAGAGGTAAGCGCATAAAGAAAGGCAGATATTATTGTCTCATGTACGCAAAGTACGTGGACCAATCATTTTTCTGCATTTGTTTTTCTTCAAGGTGTCCGTCAGAGTTAGGTCTGAGCAGCAGCAGCAGCCTGAAAGTGGAGGAGGTGGAGGAAGGAGCCGAACCCGAAGAGTTCACTAAGGCTCTGGGCCCGCAAGACAAGAAGGCGTACGACTGCATGCTGCAAGGTGTGTCCTCACATTCACACGCAACTTCCCAAATTATCAGCAAGAAAAAGGAACGTTTCAAACTGCTTCTGTGAGCTGATGTGAGTGTGTGTCGTCTCCAGATCCAGGGAAGTACAACTACACACCCCGGCTGTTCCGCCTCAGTGCCAGCTCCGGAGTGTTCGAAGGAGAGGAGCAGCTGTATCAAGCCAGGGTGACGGAGGGCGTCATGGCGATGCCGTTCCTGCAGGAGAACCTCTACTCGGCACAACAGCCAGGTACACACACACACCTGTAACACTAATAATAACAGTGAGTTATATGTATTATTTTGTTGACATGTTGTACTCTGCCTCTTACGTAACTGCTCGTGTCGTTGCTTCTCCAGCCTTGTTCCTGCTCGATAACCGGATGGAGGTTTACCTGTGGCAGGGCTGGCAGCCCGACGACACGCAGTGCACCGGCTCCGCAAAGATCCGCTGGAACAACGAGAGGAAGTGCGCCATGGAGACAGTGCTGCAGTACTGCAAAGGTCAGAGGTCGCAGACGACAGCTGCGGCTAAATGGTCTGGGAGGATTTAATTGACCCTCTCCAGTAATTGATCAGAGCCGGCGCTCGTTTACTGTCTTTCAAAGAGAGTCTCTGAGGCACAGAACAACAATTAGAAGACAGTCATTGACTGTAATGAATGTTAGCAGACACTGAACGTTAATTAGTCTTTAGAAACACTGCTGTTGTTTTTGTTTTCGATCTCAAAGGATGCTTTTTTTATGTCTTCTAAACGTTTGTGATTTACAGAGAAGAACCCTCGGCGCCCCCCTCTGGCCTATCTGGTCCTAGCAGGCTGCGAACCTCTCACCTTCACCAACATTTTCCCATACTGGGAGAAGGACACCAGTGTCGCTTCAAAGGTGGGATGCTTCGTCACTTCTTTGTCTGTTGGGGTTAGGCGAGCTGTCTCCATGTAGTCGACACCAGAAAGAATCCAAATCATCTCACTCAACCAGATCTGTTCAGATAAAGTGCCATCCTCCAGACATGTGTATTTAAAGCTGGCATGCAGAATCACATAGTATAAAGTGAGTGGTGAATAGTGAGGTTGGATTGTAAACTCAGGAGCGCTGTATTCTTTGGAAATATGAATTTGCACATATTTATGTGTCATTCAAATCCTTTACATAAGAAGTGTAGTGTTTGGAGTTTTGCATTTGTTTACCCACTGTACCTTACATGTGTACACAGGCCCCCAAGAGCAAGGTGATGCTGGTGAAGGAGGCGCTTTCCAAGCTCAGTAAGCAGCAGTACTCCATCGAGGAGCTGACCAGGAAACCTCTACCGGAGGGAGTGGACCCTCTACGCCTGGAGGATTACCTGTCAGACCAAGACTTCAAGGTAGGGCGCTGAGTTACTTAAGATCACAAGACATTAAGTTTATGCACTGTCGAAGATTAAAACTATTTGGTTTTTGAGTGTAAGCTGCTTGACAGAAGAAAAGCGCGATGACATCATTACAGTAGAAAAGCTAAAAATAGCAGACAAGCTTCGTCAGCATGTTTCTTCTAAAGACCATAAATGCACCGTACAGCAAATTAAACGCGCCGAACGTTTCACAGATACATGTTCATTCATGTTAACTCTGACGTCTTGCAGACGCTTCTTGAGATGAGTCGAGTGGAGTTCAACGCCCTGCCAAACTGGAAGCAAAAGAATCTGAAGAAAAGCAAAGGCCTGTTCTGAAACACGTCTGGTTTTTGTTTGAGGGTTTTTTTGTGCTCTCAGCAGCTTTTCTTACATTTTTTAATTCCAAAAAACAAAAAAACGATCATGTCCTCATTTTGTGAAGGATAAAGAAAAGTTAAATGTACAATTCTGTTCAAATGTTGATCTATTTTTAATAACGGTGCCAACGTGTCACCGAGGTATTTTAGCCAACCATTATGTGCAATTGTTAATCGTTTCCCTTTGTATGGTTAAAAAATACATTAGTTACCCTCTCACATTATAAATATGTAATATACTATAAATGAATGTTTTTATGTTTACTCCAGACGGTGTCGATCTCTGTGTGAAAACGTGTTTGTATAAAAAATCGCCCGTGATTTTAAAACTGAGGGTTATTGATCGCTTTTTGTATTTCATGGAAAAAAAACACAGCTCAGCTCAGCTCACCGGGATTCAACTGAAATGTGTCCGCCTAAAGGTCGACAGAGACAAAATCAATCAGACAACGCCTGTCGTTTTAAAAAGACAGATTATATTCCGGACACGTGACTCATCCTGTGCTATCATGGCAACAGAAAAATCTTTTTTTTTTTATATTGTAAATGTGTTTAAAAATCCCAAAGAAGATTCAAACATTAACTCTGCAAGTTCGGTACTGAATAACTGCCTCTGTCAAACTGGTTGTTTTGGACCAAATCTATTTGTTTTTTTGTCTTGTTATAAATGTTTTTGTGAATCTGTGTGTGTGTGTGTGTGTGTGTGTGTGTGTGTGTGTGTGTGTGTGTGTGTGTGTGTGAGAGAGAGAGTGTAAATGTGCAACTTTAAAAGTATTAAGTGTGTGTGTGGATGTGCGAGAGACAGCGAGAGTATCTGTGCTGTATAAACTGCCTTCTGTAGCTGTAGCTGACTCCACAAACGTAAAACTGCAGAATGTGTTTTTCTTTTTTATGTGTTAAACATGCTGTTGATACGACTGCCTGCGATGTCTCTGCATGATGTTCACAAAAGTGTTTTTGCTCAACAATCATGTATTAATTTGTTGCAATATGCATCTTTTTTTTTTCTTTTTGGATGAGATCTGAATAATAATATGTGGAGAAACAGCTTCCAGGCCAGATTTTCATGTAATGGCACATAAAAGTAAAACATTTGGTGGTGGGGGAAAAAAAAAAACGAGATATTAACGCTCAAGATTCCCTTTTTAAATAAAGTATTTTTAAAAATGTTTGCTTCTGATTTGTTTGAGTTTTTGTTTTGTTTTTTTGGCTGATGCCACTTCAGCACAGGTGTAAATCATTAATTTAACGATGGCTTACTGGGGCTGTTTAAATGGAGCAGAGCCATCGTTAGGTGTTATTAGCGACACCTGTGCTTTCCCTACATGACGAGTCAAAATGCCTGATGTGAAAAGAGCCTACGGGGATCAGTTTCACTAACAGCCACCGGGTACAAGTAGTGCTGCAGTACAAATCCACGAGTAGACAATCATCTGTTTTATTGCTGTGTCTTTTTTCTGCTTGTTTCCCGCTTGACCTATTTTTTTGCTGCAGTCCGTAATGGCTTACACAAGCACTCACCACTATCTGGACACGATGGCAGTTAAAACATCTGCAGGAGATTCTGAGAATCGCTGTGATGTTAACGAGTTCGTTTGACAATAAAGAACAATACAGAGCCACTATTTGTCCAGACATCTTCATACGCCTTGTTCGTGGCAGAAGCACAGGTGGAACTAATAACGTTAACGATGGCTTTGTTTCGTTGTACGGGTCTCGGAAAGCTGTGCCAGCGAGCCAGCGGGCGCAATACCAGAGTCCTGGATCTGGTCCATGTAAATTGAACACAGCCAGGTTTGTGTTATTGGTAACATCTGTGTCGAAATGTCCACTGTGAGAAAGCTCTGTTGTTGTTTTTTTGCTTCTATAATTTGGTTTGATTGGATGTTTTTGAATCTCTCGTTTCAATAAACATTCAGGAGCCTTGTGATCGGTCACGGTCATATTCCTGTGCTCAAGGCCTGGGCCAGGATTTTAGAAATACAAAGGCATGAGTCCAAGCCTCCTTTACACAGACACTATTTTAAAAAGACAAATAAAACATTTGTCTTTGTCTATTTTAAAACGGCAATAATTTTGGGCTACTAAGGGGTTGCAGAACCTGGCTGGGATGTAATTATAGCTTTTAAGGTGATAAACAACGCCTTGTCAGCAAACAGTTGCAAATTTACGCACACAGCAGGTGCAGAACCTCATTAGCATTCATTTGGAGTCGTGTTTGTGTCCACTTCATTGATTTAAAACATATTAACTCTTTTTTTTTTTAAACTCTTTTTTTTTAGTTTTCCAGCTCCTGAAATGTCTTGAACTCTAGCAGCTAGCTAGGCTAGTGGCCAGATTTGTCTGCGGTTTAATACTCGGCGGGTTGTGCACATTGTTGTTGTTGATAACTGGATGATAACAAGTAGGAACAACACTATGAAAACCAAACCGCAAAGCCGCGGCCTGGAAACACAAATGCAACAGATGCTGAAATGCTCTGTAGAGCTGAGGGTGATAATTTGGGAGTTTGTCAGTAGCAGTGACTCATTTCACCGACAAATAGTCTGTCAATATATAAATATTGATTATAGCTGCTGACATTTCGTTTATTCAGTTAACTCAAATTATATCTTACTAATGTTAAAGTCTCTGGCAAATAATGGATCCTTTATTTGTTTGTTGCCCTTTCACATTTAAATAAAAACTCAAATCAGCCCAATATATTCACCACGTTGTCTTACCACGTTGCCTAAACCTTCAACAAATTCCCAGAGCACTGGAAAGAAGTGGGCAATTTCGTCTCACGTATTCTGGACCTGAAGTCTGATTTCACATTTACCTTTTTGTATCTTGGTAAAGTTCCTAAAGGCGCCAATAAGAGCGACTTAAACCTTTTTGAAGATCTTTGTGGCTTCAAGTAACAAAGAAACAATTACAAAATGCTCCAGAGGAATCCTACCATCGCCCGTCTTATTAGCATAATCACCTCTACTCTGCATAATGAAGAAAATGACTTTGGACTTCTACTTTCTACCCTTCGACTACAAAAGGAGAAGTGAGACAAACACTGGGACAAATGGGATTGGTATAACCATTTTTATCCTTATATCTAGACATCTTGTGCTCTGCACCTCTGTCTCGTTTTGTTTTTGCTTATGCTTTTATATTTTTCATCTCACTGATTGTGATTTAATGCCCCAAACATCTTCTGTTACGTCTCCACACAAAAACAAAATAAAAATCCCCAAATAAATGGAATACACAAAAGACATGACCTCAGTGTCCTCGATAGCCAATTTAGTTTGGAAACTAATGCATTGGGCATAAAATAGTTATCAGTGAAGGTTCTCAATTATCCAGGTCATCTTTCTACAAGACAGGTTAATCCATCGCATCATGATGGGATGAGATCCGTGCAATGCAAGGCTAAGTGTCTACGAGTATCCAAGGTCAAGAAAACGAACGCCAACATTTGAGGGTCACACTCAAAGTTTGTAGATACGCTATCTGGACTTTTCGGAAAGCAGCTCCAAGATCGAGGAAGGGCACCAACACATGGGTGATGGAGAAAAGAGTGATAGACAAAACAACATTGTCATCCCCTTACATATCTGGAAGAATCCTGGTGTTCTTCAAACCCAGAAACTAGCTACAACCGAAACTAGTACACCCCAAAGAATAGCAGTCCCCACACCCACAAAAGCAATCTGGTGTCTTTGGTCCAATGCACAAACACATGGCTCAGCTCAGCACAGCCAACTCATCAGGAATAGGCTCTGCAGTTTTCTTACACCTAAGGGACAAGGGACACTCTTTTAGTGACAATGCAATTTGCATTTTGGGACAGGGAGGCGTGAAGGAGGTCTAACTTTGTAAAAGTAGAGAAACCATCTCTTGACAGAGGAGGATGCCTCCGACAACACTTATCCCCCACACCTACAACCCTGTTCTTTCAACCCTTCCCAGGAGACTGAACAACAATTCACACTTGGCCTCTTGACGCCAATGACAATCGTCGACACCAGACCTCAGGTGAGAGTCATCAAAACAAGAAACACCAACGAACCAAGTGGAAACAATGGCATGGTAAACAGTCCCACCATTACTACATACCTGGGTCCACCCCACCTGAATGTGAAACTGAAGAATCCTCTTCACGGATCTACAACAAGCCCCAGATTTGAGCTTTCTCAAAGGAATATAGTTACAGTCATGCTCATATTTAACCACCAGGGGGCAGTGCATGTCCAACTTTTACCAGCCTGTTAGGCTTTAAATCTGTGCAGCCTTTTGGGCCATACATAATCAATAAGTAATGAGTAGCAAACAAAAACAAAGTAAGGGAGCTCCTTGAAAACGTGGGCGGTAAAACATTTCTCCAACACCGTGTCCAAGACCTTCATGAATATCCATTTTCTTCTGCGTGACTCATGCATTACAGTAGCTGCTTTAAACGACACCTGCCTGGCTGATTTGCAGCACATCTGTGCATTACAGCCTCAGGGTCAGTGACCCACTGTAAACACACAGAGAAAGGCGTGCATCTTGTAAAGGACGCACTTATATTACATCTTTTCTCTATAGATCCTCCCGTCACACTGATGCCAACAAACATGCAGCAGCGTTATTTCCATCACAGATGGCAGGAAGCAGCCGCTGCTTCCTCAGAACAGCAAATGGGCGGCCGGTTTGTTTATTTATGATCAACTCTAGTCCTGCGAGCATTAATCACCTGCATCGCTCCCGCCTTATGGCTCAGGTGCCACAGCAGCCCACAATGAGGCTGACATGCCGGAAAACAATGAAGCTGCTAATACAAGATTAGCTTGAGTAATAACACGCTGGATATGAGATGATGGAGCTGAATGGGCATCTTAGGAGGGGAAAATGGTCTACAGGGTTCAGATTTTGTCTGAACAAGACATCCTAAACTCAGCCTGGACTCAGCATTTTTAGTAAAACTGCCTAAAAATGACATTTTCTTATAGAACTATAATGTTACATGCAAATAGCTTCACCAGGGCAACCATACGTACTGTTTTATGTTCTTCTCTGCTTTGAATAATCATAAATACTAAAGTTTCTAAAGTTTGAAGACATTAAGTTGAATTTCCCAAATAAAGAAGCTCATTTATAGTCAAGAAAAACATGCTTTCAGTGTTAAGAGACACAATAAAGCAGCAGTTTGACATTTTGGGAAGTGTGTTAATTCACTTTCTTGCTGTGAGTTAATTAGAGAGAGAATGATACCAGTTTGTTGTCTAAAAGAGGTGTCATGTTTCTCTGCAAGAAAGCCAATTTGTATTTTTTTTTTTTTTAAATGTAGATCCGTTTCTTTAAAGTCCAAATTTGAATGGTTAAAAATATCGACAAGTTTATGAAATTAGGTGTCAAAATTGGCTGAAAATGATTCTTGGCTGCAGGACTGTGGAGGCGTGTCCACTGAATGAGCTAAAGCCCCACCCACTCACATGGTCAGGGTGGCTTCAGCGTGTCATCGAGCCACCCTTTAGGACCGCCCACAAAATCCTGGACTGAAAACTGTTGGAAAAATGTTTTAACTCTACATTTCAGTAATATATCGCTCAAAGTCGTTTGCAGCAACTATTTTCCGATATATTTAATGTACTCTGAATGAAGTCTTTTCACAGACTTTAAATTATTTGTAAAAGAATGTTTAAAAAGTGAGAGACGTGAAACACTCTGCATGTTTTATAAATTCCTGTCAAACTGTCACTGCCAGCATATTCCCGGGTGAATACGAGCTGTCTCTGCGCTGATCTCAAGCATATGTTTTTGTCTCGTTTTATATTTTATGTATATAAGATGGAATTCACAATTGCTGAGTAGAAAATATGAAGAAAACAGCAGGAGAACAAGAGAAAGAGACGAAACAAACGCCTCATCCAAATGAGACATGTTAAGAGAAGTGATTGCCTCAGAGAGAGCCAATCAGAGAGCCGTCTCTCACTGTAAGATAACACGTTTATTAGCTGGAGGAGCAGAGATGAACCTGACAAGTGAGTCATTCAGATTCTCATAACTCACAAAGCAATAGTGCTGGACTCGCTTTGAAAGAAAGAAAGAGCAAAAAAAAACGTGGGAAATCCAAAGCCTTGAAAAATTCATTGGTCTCTTTGAATGCAGCAGCCAATATTGAGCCGAAACAAACCTGCAATAACCTTGGACGCCTGTGTGTTTGTGTGTGTGCACTGGGGAGAATCAAGGTGATAATGTTGCTAATCAATGTTGCTCTCTGGCTTCCCTCCCAGCAGCACTCCAGCTCTGGATTCCTGCTGCTGAGATTTATTTCGCCAAGTTCTCCCAGAACCGCCTCGGAGCAACAGGATAACTCTCTGAGCTGAGCATGTGCACTTCAGCATATATACTGATCCATCAGGGTTAACTAGGTTTTCTTTCTGAAAGTTCATAACAAGCCAAATTTGGGTTTTCTGCCGTTGTATTTTATAGATTTGAATTGCTGTATGGTGGCGACATGTAAAACATAAGTAAATCAGAATTACGAAGATCTGAACACATCACTCATGGTTTTAGCTGCGCTTCACTGGCTCAGATTAAGAATTGATTTTAAGATTTTATTAAGTTTTGAAAGTCTTGCCTCCTGGCCCACCTCACATGCCGTATTATATAACCTGTTGTCCTCTGATCTGCCTATTTTCGTCGTGTCTAGATTGGAAACCGAGGGTGAACGGGCCTTTGCTCTCAGTGCCTTCAAACATTGGAACAACCTGCCTGAGGACCTCAGGTTAGGTAGCTCTGTAAGTACTTTAAAACTGTCTTTTATGTGTAAAGAAGGCTTTTCTAATCTTTTAAGGCAGCTTGGGGAATTCGTATCTGCAATACGTCTTGCTTGTTTACAGTTGTTTTCTCATATTATTAGAAAAATGACACACAAATAAAGATTATTATCAACATTATTAGAACTGTCTCAAATCAACACAACCACATTTCATATAGTAACTACAACAAACACTTAATAATATACCAAAATATCAACATACTTTCTTTTCTATACCAACAGGCACAATACATTTGTCTGCATCAACTGCATCTTTAAAATATCAGTCAGTCATATCTGTCAGTTAACACTCTGGGGTCCGATCAATGGCGATTCTGTGAAGCCTCTGCAGTCTTGGTTGATCTCTTGGACCCCAGAGGGTTAAACGTAATCGACATCAAAATGTCCGGAGGGAGAATAGTATCCATCAAATAAATACACACAAAAATCAACCATATTTAATGTTCACACTGTCAGCGTCGAGTCCCTTTGGACAACATTTTGTTAAACTCGAAGGATTTGCCAAAAAGTAATGGTGTGTCAACATAACCTTGACTGAGTAAACAAATTACCACCAACCAAGAGAGGAACATAGTAACACAGGATGGATGTAGTCGAGTGTGGTGGCTCTCGCCGTCTTTTCCGCCTCCTGGTTGAATGCTGTTTGGTTTCTGTCCACATTGTTCATCGTGCATAACTTTAAGCCTTAATGTAATCTGAATCTGTTCTGCAGCCAGCTTCAAGTGGACGTTTAAGGCACTGCAGTTTTTTGGCACCTCCACACCGGCTTTGCTTCACAGCCACAGAGGTTTCCACTTGGGGCTCATTATTTTTGTTTTTTTCCAGTTTGTTTCCTCCTTAAATTGTTTCAGGAGATCCTTGGTTTCATTTTCACAAACTCGGACTCTCTCTGACTTCTTATATCCGATCCCTAACGTACAGAGATGTCAGAGTTTTCACAGCGATGCGTCACAGCAGCTTGACGTCGCCTCTGAAGTGTCCCAGTCGGCCATGACGGTGAGCCAGCATGAATCTGAAGCAGCCAGCGTTCCTTTTATTATTATTTACACCTGCGACAGAGCTATACATCCTCTATTAAGTCAAGCTTTGTAATGGAGTCTTAACGCGAGGAGGAGGCGGTGACCTCCTTGTGAGTGACTTTAAAAAGAAATCAGATCAAACAGGCGAACACATGCGCAGCACACATGTTTTGGATTAGGAGAGCTGCTCCCACCGAGCCAACTGCTGAAGTGAGCATTTATACTGTGTGATGTGTAATGTCAGCGGGTATTTCCAGGCAGCAGATGGTGACAGTTTGCCTACTTAACTTCAGCACAACACGTTCAAACACACACACAAACGCACACATATATATCACACACACCCACAACTACACAAACTTCCACCACACGGACAGAAAACAAACAAATTCATACCCTTCCCATTGCCCAAGCCGCCGCCGCCTGACAGAGTGTGCTGTACACCACTCCCATGCATAAACCCCCCCCCCCCCCCCCCCTCCTTCATGGACACAGTGACAAAAGCTCGCCTGTATCGACCGTGACATCGGTCCCCGTTTCCTGCGTTCGAGAGAGGAACTGTGGATGACAGATTGATTGAAAGGTCTTCCTCGCTCTCTCATCCATCATTTCTGCCTGTTTATCATCATCTTGCTGTTCAATCCATCTGCTGGAAAGAGAGAGAAAACCACTTAGGCCAGCCCTGACCATCAAGTCACCCAGAGGGGTTTTTTTTAGACAACGCAGCTGGGGCTCTGCCATAACTACCCTGACAGAAAGCAAAGAGGAGAACGATTTCTTTGGCCGCAATTAATAAAAAGTGACGTTAAGTCGGCCTTGTTTTTCTGAACATCCAGGTAGCAGACCTCCTCCTCCTCCTCCTGCTGCTGCTGATGCTGAATGTTATTGAGCAGTTTGATAAGCAAATGCCAAAAGTTCTGTACCTGAGCGAGGTCAAGTGAAACACAAAGCGCCACTAAAGATATATCACGACCGGTAGTATTCGGATTTTAAAATCCATTCCACGCTGCCGTGATGAAACTGCAGCAAAACTGACATTAATATCTGGTTATGTGTTCCTAATCGTGTCTGTTGGAAAGCGAAACAGTCACAATAATAATAAACACAAGGACAGATCAACACGCGGATGGACTTTTTTTTGAGGTAATGGAAATGAAACACCTACACGATGTCCTTGCGGGTGAAAGAAACTCACTTACAAACAAAAATTAAAGGTAATAAATTCATTTTGTTGTGTTGACAACGACGTACTTGTACCCAGAGGTGTACTTCTGCAGCTACGGAGGGGAAATTGTGATTTGATTTATATAATTAAATCCATATTTTTGTGTTTAGGAGAAAAATAAACATCCCAAAAGAATTCTACATTTCTATGTTGATTCTTTTTGTGAATCTAGTGTCACAATATTCAACAAGTTACCTACAGGCTACATGCACAGTAGGCTAGAGACATTAAAGCCACATGGTGCAACTGTTGGCGTCCGGGGGGATGGTAATTAGCGTCTTTTTCATCTACCGATCACTCAAAGTGCTTCACTCACTCCTTCACACACACTCGCATTGAGACGGCCATGGAAAGTGTCAACAGCTCATCAAGAGTGACGCAGGCGCCTCCTCCGCTCATATCAAGCTCACCCATCCATGCACATTTGCGCCCGGACGTGACAGCAATCAGGAGGAGTGGGATTCAGCGTCTTGCTCAAGGACACTTTGACTGAACATGGAGGGGGGGGAGTCGGGAACCGAACGAGAAATCTTCACCACGGCCACGCCTGAAAATATTCATAATGATAAACAGTTAAAACAACTGGTTTATCATAACGTCTCTGTCCGTCTCTGTTTGTGTCCATGTCTGTCTCTGTCCATCTGTCAATCATCACACCTGTCTGCCATCAGGCAATCTAGTTATCATCTAAAACAGTTCATCGATTAATAATGAACTAACTGAATCAATAAAACTCTTTGCATCATGGTTATCTTTTTTTAAATGTCTTATATATTTTCAACACACGTCCCTTGTGGTGTCCTTTCACATAACCAACGACTATAGAAGTGTAAAAAAAATAATTGGCTACATGGGAAAAAAAAGAATTCATTATTTATTTCCAGCTGTCAAAACTAACTCTTCATGTAGGTTAATTACAGTCGCAACTAACTGAATTTACTCTGAGTAAACTGTCGACAGGCCGCACGTCCTTCTCGTCTGCAGCGAGATTTTTAGAAGGAGAAACTATAGAAGTCCTCGCTCACCCATTAGAAATGAGTGGCAGGGTCGAAGCTGTAAAGCAGGTAAACATTCCTTGAAAGAGTCGTGAAGAAGGCCAGGACGAACGAGCGCTTCACGGAGCGAGATGAAGTACCGGAGAAAGGTTTTTAAATGCTCACTGATGGATAAGAAATCATAATGTGGATTCGCTAGTTAATATGAGGCTGCGGCGAGATGTTCCGCTTTTGGGAAATCAAAGATATTACCTCTTATAGGAAGACACTTCAAAAAAGCAATTTTAAGATTACGTAGAGCGAGAACAGATGAGACAGGAGATCAACTCACAAAGACTGCACATCTTGCAGGTCAGAGTTTATTTGTCCAGAGATACCGCTCGACGGTCTGCCTCTTCAGTCCAGACTGAACAGTGACTAAGTGGATTGCCATGAACTATTCACGGTCCCTAAAAGATAAATCTATTATTAAATAAGTTATTTGTGATCCTCTCACTTTTATCTCAACATACAATCAATGAAATGGCGCAAAAAAATTGGTTCTCTGACTTTAACGTGTCTCTATGACACTATTATTATATTATTTGTGTTGCATTGCCATGAACTCTGCTTCAGATGTTAACGTTCAAATATCCATCCATCCATCCGTTATCTGTAACCGCTCCTCCTCATCAAGGTCACGGTGGGGCTGGAGCCTCTCCCATCTGACTTTGGCCGACATCCTGGACAAGTCACCAGCACATCACAGGAACAACCATTCACACTCACATTCACACCTACTGATGCAATTTAGAGTCACCGTCTTTGGACTGTGGGAGGAAGCCGAAGTATTCACAGGGAGAACTCCACACAGAAAGGCCAAAGCCGAGGTTCAAACCAGGAATCTTCTTGCTGTGAGGCGACCAAACATGAACCAAGAGGCTTAATCAGTTTAATGACTAGGTTCAGGAACAAGGACCACACCTTGAACTCGTCGCATTTCCATATCTCAAGTACTTAAACACACCTTATCCTTTCACTCCCTCTTCACATCAGTTTTCTCTTTTTATCCAAACACAGGAAACATGGGGGCTCTGATACGTAGAGATACAGAGAGACGGTTTCTCTACCCAGAGTCTCAGCCAGAAATTTGAGCTAAATTTAATTAGAGAAGAGCGAGATGTGAAGAATCAGATCTAAAGTTGGACGTTTTACCATGGGGGGCTTACGGAGACTGACTCGTTCTGCAGCCAGCCTCAAGTGGACGTTTGAGGAACTGCAAGTTTTTGGCATTTCCGCATTGACTTTACTTCACAGCCGTGAAGGTTGTCGCTTGATGGAGGTTGACAGAAACACAAGGGGAGGGGGGAAAAAACATGACAGGACCTTTGCTGCATGTCATCCGACACAGTCGACTTATGCATAATATATAAAAAGAGAATACAACCCTGTGACTACAACGACTCCAATAACCACAGGCTGAAACTTGCTTTTTGCTATATGTGCCTTGGGATTTTAGGGAGGAGCAGCAGACAGTTTTGTAATTGAACCATCATTTCTGCATGATGATGGGACTGTAACCCTGTTCTGTCTAGTTATTACAGCCAGGGAGCCTTTTTTTGTGTGTGCTTGTCGTCTAATCCTCTCTAAGCCCATCGGGTTCTTTGGCACAGTTAAATGGACTTGTCCACTGTTTTGATATGAAGTGACCTACTCTGACGCATTGGGCACTGAATTAGTTCTGCGAGGGTCCCTGCCATCGTTCCCTCTTCATTTCTTTCTCACCTTCACTTTTTTTATCTGAATAGATTCTCCCTGAAATGTCATTCCCACTATTTGGAGCGTGAACTACTCCTCGTTGACTGATGGCAAGAATCCGAAGGAACTGTAGAGAAAGTATTAAATGTCTAAAGATATGACAAATTGATAGTAATTTTGCAGAGAACATTCGGTGTCATTTTTTTTTCTGTCTCTTTTATGTCCATTTCACCCTCGGCCCGTCTTTATCTCCATGTTTCTCCCTCTTCACTGCTGCAGTTGTGGAGAATTTATCAAATTTCAAGCAGATACTACTTTTTTTTTATATATACAAAGGGTTTGATTGTTAGCGTATTTACTGAAATCAATGTTTCAGATTTGACTATTAAAACCAGTGACAAATAACGACTGATCTGAGCATGGATCCAATCATTTGGTTATTTGTGGAGAGAGAAAAAAACCCCAATCAGTGTAGCTGTTTACAAAAAATATGACTTTGTATTAACTAGTAGTGAGGAGTCACTCCTGCTACAACCACACCTGTGCCAAAATACCCTGTACCTGTAGCTGACATGCTGCGGCTTAAGCTGTTTGCACCTTTTAAGCTTCTAGAGACTGCCAGCTTTGCTTTGTTGTGCAGACTCCACCACCACCTGCTTATGTGTTTGCTCTCATAATAACCTTCTTAAAACTGTACCGGCCTCCATCTGGACATTCGGGGTCCAAACACAAAATATAATAGAAGATGTATAGAAGTTTCATCTTGTTCAAAGTTTTAGATCATAGAAGCGATCTACCGTCGACGATCTGTTGTAACTTTGCAGCGTTGAAATCGGAATCCATTTCTCCGACCTCCACTTCACGCGATAATCTAATTTGAATTGAAACCTTTCGGATATTATTCCTCTGCACCTCTCTGCAAAAAAAAACTAATCAACAGCTGATGCTTGATGCTGTACTTAGACTTCATCAAGGACACTGTAAGGTCAGATCATCTGTGACACACACAGTCCAACAAGAGGACACGAGTGATGTGTGTGATAAAGCTGAGGTTTGGAGGTTTAGTCTTCTGTTTCGTACTCCAAAGCTTTGATATTTTCCTCTAAATTAGGTATTTCCCCATGAGTATCTGATGAGGTTCTATTTTTCACCACGTTCAGCCTTCAAAATAATTCATTTTTACAGTATATGTGCCTCCTATGGTTTTATACAAACTCATTCTCCTACGCAGATGCTGTGAAATTGCTTTCATAGTTGTGTTTACCTTTGCCCGTAACGCTTACTGCACGCGTACACACACATTTATGCTGACCTCAAAATATTCAAATTATTTATCTATCAGCATACGCTCAGTTGGATTTCAGTGTCTCTGCAGGTGGTTTGTAAATGCAGCGTATTATTTCCAAAAACTGTTTTCCTCTTTCCGTCCTCCCTCCTTTTCTTTCATTCTCCCTCTTTTCAATACATCAGCCGCCCTCCCTCATCCATCCCCCCCCCCCCCTTTTCTCCATCTCTTTTAAATCTTCAACAATCATCCGCGGCGGAGATAGAGGATATTTTCCCACCTGTGTTCCAACACCGGCATCTGCAATTTGGTGTCAGAGGTGCCGTTGTATACGCCTCAAAGTGCTGATGGAACAAAGAAATGTTGGGTAATTCAACCTCGATGGGTCTCCTCAGTGACTAACAGGCTCTTGGATGAATATCTACCAGAAAGATTTGCTTTTATTCGCCGGAGAGAGACGGGATATATGATATTTATCACGCTCGTCCCTTGAGATACCGGACCTTTGTCTGCTTGTTTGTTATTTCCGAGCTTGATTAATCTGATTTCGAGTTAAAAACCGCTCTTTAAAGGTCTCAAATTGTTTCCCCTTAACAGGCCCCCCCTCATTTGTTCGCAGTGTCAAAGGCTATAAACGTGAAAAATATCACAATTTACTTGCAGGCTTTTATTGCTGTCCCGATGACAGAGTCGCAGCGTTATTAAAAATGATGAGTGTGTAATTGTGATGAATGCTGTGCGTCAACAAGCGGGGTAGCATCGATGGGAACACAAGCCTCCGTGCTAAAGTGACCAGCTAAGGCTCCTCATTGGGGGCCCCTCAGGAACCGAAGTGAAGTCAGGCAAGCTGACTCAAGCATGTGTCAGAGCACGCACACGCCACGGAGGATTTCTGTATTGTACACAGATGACATCATGCTTGCGCGCTCTTTCGTAAGTTAAAACTAGTCCCCGTCCTCTTCGGATACAGACGAGTCAAGTGTTTTCTCCCTGGCACAGACAACCCGAGCCTTCATTTCAACAACATCAAAGAGCCCCGTCTCTCCCTTCTCAGTCCCAAACCCCCTCTCTCTGTTTATTTCCTCCGCTGAACTTCAATTTTCCTCAAGAGTGTAATTTTCCCGCGAGCAGCACGACGCCATCGCCTCTCACGCCCCGCGCTCGTGTTGCTTCTGATGCTAATGTGCATTTAAATCGAAAAGAACGTCGAAGGTGAAGTGTCAAGGAGATGATTTAGATTTTTTCATTTATTCGCCTTCCTCCTCCTTAATATCTACAAATGTTCAGGGAGATTTGTTTTGGCAGAATCTTCTCACTTGTTTTATATATAACGCAGTGACAAAGTACAACATCAGCAGTTTTCACTGAGAGACTCAGCAGCAGCATCGAGGGATTCTCTGTGCTGCTTTTCTTCTTTTTTGTGTGTCACGTCTCACCTCACTGCAGTCCATTACAAGCATTCGCTATCAAGGGAGTTTATTACGGGCACAAAAAATAACCATGATCTCCCCATTTCCAGCCGCTAGCGTGTGTTTCCGATAATGGCCCCCGTATGCTTTTGACATGTTTGTGAAATAATCTGTACTGTGACCCCTCCTGACAAGGGGTTATGAACAAAAGCATTTTCCTGCTGTTTTACAGCCTCCCTGATGATTTCCGCTGCTGCTAGCGGGATAGATGCATTTGTTGCCCCTGCCCCTGATCCGTCTCAGCGTGACTCCGAGGTCACCCTGCAACGCCGCCGCAGCATTTTAATGCACCAAAGGAAGGAACGCAATCTGTGTGTTCTGTTGTGATCCGTTAGGGTTAGCTTGATAGATGGGAGGCGAGTCTTATATAGGTGTAAAAAAAACCACAGTTGCACAGTTGCGTTATATTATTATCATCAGCTCTCGGCTGCATGTGCACACATACACACAGCGGCGCCGTATAGGGGGGAAAAGTTAGGACAATTCCAAGGGCCCATGACTGACAGGTAAACAAATAGGTAAACACCAATATAAAATTATTAAACCATCATCATTGAGTATATATATTTCTAGTTGCTAGTACTAGTATTGGACTATACGACGCAAAACAGTTGCAAGCCTTTAATAATTAGAGTTATGTAAAGCTTTTGATGGGATAGTTAGGTCCAAGAGATGTGGTGACAACAGCTGCACAGAGGTGGGGGGCCCAATTTGATTTTTTTTTTTGTCATGGGGCCCAATATTCCTGGCGGCGCCTCTGCGTACACACCTGGTATTGCTGCAGCAGTTTTTTTAAGACATTAATGAGCTAAAGTCATTTTTTTTATATATATTGCAGAATCTTAGAGCCAAAAGCGTCCTTGTACAGTCTGTCTGTCAAACGAACTGAGAAATTGCTACACTGGAATTCAAACGTCCTATAAAACCTTGTTTTAAAAAAAAGGCATTCAAAAGTGACCTTTTGACTTTTCAGTTTCTGTACAAATAAAAAAAAAAGTGAAAGCGCTTATAAGCACCAGCCAGCCATTCATAAAGACCTTCAGCATCTTATTATGAGCGACCCTCGCGCCCCGTGCTTTGTACACATTCGTCTGACTTAAGATATCTTCTTTATAACTGCCCTGAAGCCACATTACAGCTCTACTCCAGATCCCATTAAACGTGTTAATGAGTTGCCTTTTCATTCATGCGGGTTGTGAATGGCTGTTTTTCATGTGCTGGACTTCTTCTTGAGTCTCGGCTGGAGACAAAAAGTATATAGCGTGATGTTTAGAGGTTGATTTCGTTGCCTTTAAAGCAGAAACAGGTTAGCTGCTGTTATAAGAGTTAGATTTACATTTACAATTTGGGATTCAGTTTCTTGCCCAAGGCCACTTCCACATGCAGACCGGAGGAGTTGGGGATCGAATCTGATTAGTGGATGACACGCCCTACCTCCTGAGCCACAGCCAAGAGAGTAGTATCGATCTCCTCGTGTAACTCTCGGCATGAAAGAATAAGCGTGTTTCCTAAAATTCAGGTCCTTCAATCATTCTGAGCGTGGCTCCAAAGCCTGAATCTTAGCTTGGCTTTCTTCCCTTTTTAGCCGATATGAAAATAATCTCCATCTTCCGCTTTAAAATGTAATAAAAAGGGCGTCTTAAAATGAGATTTTATACATTTAAACGACAACAAAGTCAATCTGTTTCATGTCACCTGCTCATGCGACAGCTCTCATGGACACCTCATCCCCTATGGTTATCCACCGAACCAACCATGGGAGGTTCAGTCAACGTACACGTAACACACACACACACACACACAGACGCACATAAAACACACTCCACTGATCAATCCACCCCCTGTTTCTTCTATCCGCTCCCTGCTGAGATGCACACCATTCAGGCAGTGAACCTTCACACAGAGTGCACCTACAACGTATTCACTCACACAGCAAGACATGCGTTCACTGCACCTGAACACAACACACGCACTACACGCTGCTTAAAAATTCATGCACGATTGCTCTACACTTCTGGGACTGGGTGCGGGAATACTACAGAAGCTCTGAAGATTCAGGACTGGCCCATTTTCTCAGCTCACTGAGAGAGAAAGGGAGGGTAGAGATTCACAGTCAACCTGTGTTTTTTAACCCATGCTAAGAGACTGTAATAGCACAACAGGTATTTGGCGTACTGCCATAAAACTGACAACATACATTCAGCCTCAGCTGTAGCTTTTTACTGGAAATTAGCAAATCCTGAACTTGCTTTGCCCGAGGATTCACACTTGCAAAATGACAGGAGGCCAAAAGCCAGTTACAAAAAGTTCGGAAGCGTATGGAAGTTATGGAAGCATGCAAAGGTAATTTCTTCATCTCAAACAATTTATTGAAACAACTTTCCTCTGAGTGCATCCCGTCTGAAGCCTCATTACTGTTGATCGATTGTTATTGGTGTCGTCTCGGTCTCATGATGTCGAAATGTGAGCAGCATGATGAAGAGGACTGTTTGAATGCAAACTGTCATTGAGGTTCTGAGTTCTGTTCTGGTCAAGTCTGCTTGTTTTTCATAAACACTTGTCTTAGCTCAGGGTCTGTTCCAGCTGGTTTTAGATCGCGACACAACACCGAGTCAGCGTTGTTAAAGGTGCACAGTGATATTGTCTTGTCTGTGGTTGCTGGGAATCCTGCTGTGCCGGTGCTGCTGGACCTCACAGCGGCCTTTGACACAGTCGACCATGCACGTTGGCATCCGTGGCACCGCTCTCTAGTGGTTTAGGTCATACCTGGCAAACAGGAGCTTCTCTATCATGATTGGTGACCACTTAAGTGCCCCCCCTGCCCTGTGGGGTGCCACAGGGATCTATTCTCGGCCCTATCCTTGTTTCATTGTACATGCTACCTCTGGGATCAATTCTAAAAAAACACAACCTGTCTTTGTACTTTTATGCAGATGATTTGCAAATATATTTGCCCATGAGACCGAATGAAAACACTGCACTTACTAAGCTGCTGCATTAGCGATATAAAGCAGTGGCTGGCACAGAACTTCTTACACTTAAATGACAGCAAAACTGAATGCATTTTGTTTGGTTCACCATCTATGTCGAATGTTTTCACCACAAACTCTGGCCCCTCTGTTTAAATCACATATCTTGGGGTAACATTTGATAACAGGCTCAAATTTGACAAGCAGATCAGCTCTGTTGTCAGCACGAGCTTTTTTCAGCTCCGTCTCTTGAAGTCTTTTCTCAGTCGGCAGGATCTCGAGAGGGCAATCCACGCTTTCATCAGTTTCAGACTGGACTACTGCAATGGCCTTTACGTTGGCCTCAGTCAGTCCTTAATTTCTCGTCTCTAACTTGTGCAGAACGCTGCTGCCTGATTTTTAACGAGCACGTCCAGACGCAAACCATTACCCCTGTGCTGTCGTCACTCCACTGGCGTCCAGTCTGTTTTAGAATGGATTTTAAACTTCTGTTGTTTGTTTTTAATGCCATTAATGGCTTGGCCCCCTCTTACCAGTCAGAGATTAAAATTTTTCGCAATTGTGGCAGAGCCCTGCGCTCTTCGGGGCCGCTTCTTTTAGAGGTCCCTAGGTCAAGATTTAAAGGGTGCTGCGAACGTTCGCTGCTCCCAGACTGTGGAACAAACTGCCCCCTGACATTTGCACCACTACTGATCTCAGCCTTTTTAAATCAAAGTTTAAGACTCACTTTTTTAGATTGGCGTTTCAATCCTGACCAGGGCAGTACTGTTTACTTAGGTATACTCATTCTCTCTGCTCCTTTCCATGTATTTCTGGAAGGTTTTTAATACCCTGCAGCGCTACAGCACTTTTAATTGTATTTATTTTAATTGTATCTGTTATGTATTGTTTTATGGCTTTGTTGTAAAGCACTTTGGGTACCGTTCGGCTATTGTAAAGGGCTATACAAATAAACTTGATTTGATTTAATTGAACCAGAACATTTATTGGTCGATTCATGGATGTGATTGTTGCGGTTAATCACCCTGTTAGAGAACAGCATGCCGTCCAGTAAGCACCGACACACTGAACAGTCGGACGTGTGCCTTCAAAAGTTTAGAGAAGGTCAAATTAAGTTCATCTATTCCTGTATCTTCTCAGGAATGGTGCACTAAAGCTAGTATGTTTTTGACCTCATATTAAAAATACTGCACACAGTCATTTTCATTCGTCTCATCTTTGCCAAGAGGCGAATCGAGTCGCAGCAGCCCAGCAGAACAGTTTCAGGTGTACTTGAACTTTTATCAGATTTAAGAGTCAGCGCTTCTGCAAACTGCACAGATCGCTGATGGGCTAATACGCAACTTCCCAAGTCACAACTGAGGAACATTATCGAACATTTACTAATTGGTATAAACAAAGAAAAAAAAAAGTCCCCAGTGTGATTCAATTCAAATAAATGGCCACTTAGCCTGAAGTTGAAGCGTGCTAAATGAAGACGCTGAACAAGGTAAACAACAACAAGAGTGAGTTCAGCTATAGAGGATGTTTAAGACACGCCTGGCACGACTGAAGGTCAAAGAAAAATGTCTGAGGCAGATGTAATTTAGCCCGTCATAACAGACATCGTACTTTAATAAAACCACGTCGTCTCTGATCACATTTGAAAGATAATAATGAACAAATCTCATTTTTAATTTTCCTGACAATCATTAGCACGCCAAAGGTGCTTTTTGTCTGATATTTGCAAACTGTCTAACGTCTTGTGCCTGAGGGCCCTCTTGAAAATGAGACGGTTCATCCCAACGGTTTATGCTTTAATTAAATTTTGGAAAAAACTAACACAAACAAAAAAAACAAACAGGTGAAGTGAAAGTGGAATTACTGTCTGAGCATGTTTAATGCAGCATTGTTTTATTCAGTAGTGTAGGAGATCAAGGATGTCAGTTTTCATTTATTTTGAGGATTTATGATCATTTAACTTCATTATCGATCTATTAACTCCAGCTTAAGTTATAGTAGCCACCCAAAACATGTGTATCATGTTGATCTGAGACTATTTTAAACAATAATTATAATAATTTCACACAAATCTGACAGATATAAGTGGATATTTGTTATAGTAGAGAACCAGTGTGTTTTCTAAAAAAAAGAGCTGCTAGTGTAGCCGTTCACTCCGAGTCCTGTTTTATTAGAAATTTTACAAGATTTTTACATTTTCATTTGGATGAAATTGTTACCAATGAGTAGTTTATGAAGGAGCCTTCATTTTCTTCATAAAGAGCCGAATCTGCATAACGATCGTCTGCGTTTTAAAATTTGATAGCCTCAATTTGAATCTAAAATATCACGATGACTGTAGCCCGTTAAAAAGCAGTTACCATTGCCGCACACGTCACACATATTGCATGTAGTCCTTGTTACGGTTGAATCACTGATGACATTGTTCCTGATGACTCCATATGGCACGATGGTTAATCCAGGCCAGTTAGCGCTCAGGTGACAGATAGTCTGACTGCTGCTATCCGATGTTAATTAGCATTTAGATTTATTTTAATCACTCAACAATCACTCATCTACAGGCAAATCGTCCAGAATCTTGGGTGACAAATTAATCTCAGCTCATAGAGGGCAGCTTTATAGAGCTACATGCTACAGAAAGGAGCTAAATAAGTCCTAAATCTCCATAAGTCCTGATATTACTGCCCCCAACTGTACTGAGGCTGAATTTCTATGCAACTCACCTGTTCAAATTATATTAAGGCTTAAAGTTATGCATCATTAACAGCTTTGATTGACAGGTCGGTGTCGTTACAGGTGACGTTAGTGTTGCTGCTCTTGGCTCATGAAAAGAACTTTTCATTGGTGTTAATTCTGAGTGGTCACAAGTTTAAACAGCCCGACGGTGTGTGCCTCTGCCCACTCAGTATTCTCACTCTGGGTAATTCAGCACAAACCCATTTAAACGTTTGAGTCCACGCTAAAGGTGGATGCACTGTGCTATGGGACACGATAAAATGTTTTAACAGTGCTCCCCCTCAGGCACCGACTGCATATCTGTCCATTAAGTTCATTGCACTTGTGCTTTTGCGATGCTCGCAGTCGCAGTCGAATGTGGAGAAGGTCACCTTGAGGGTCGGTGGAAGGCTGCTGCCCCTCGAGAGGATGACAGAGTCGTTTGTCAAACGGGAAAGGCCCTGAATTTACTGCACCTGCTGACTTATCCGCATGTTTAACCCCCTGTGCTCTCTGTCACACACACAAACACACACACACACAAACACACACACCACCTGCCCCTGCAATGTACGCAAGGGGATCCGGATCTGATGGAATTAGAGTGAGATAGTGTGAGAGAGAGCGAGGTCGAGGGAGACAGGGAGAGAGAGTTTATTTAATTACGGGGAGACAGGAAGAGGACTGAGTGACATCATTTCAATGTCGCCTCACCCCCAATACAGTTCGCTGTCAAGAGCTCCATCTGGTAGATACATGACAGGCATTCATACTGCCATTCAGCATCCACACGGACACACAGACCAACACGTACACCGCATGCTCCGAGTTAAAAAAAGCTCCTCCGTTTCATACATCCCAGCTATTAATCAGCTCCTCGATTGCCCCCATATGGCTCTGACATTCTGCCCCTGTCACCGTTCATGCAGGGGTCCATCATCCAGCCCCGTCACACGTCTCACACACAAACACTGACGTCAGATACTTTAGCATGTGAAGCCACTGCCTGCATCAGATCCATTTAAATAAACAGTTTCTGTCAGTTTTATCTTAAATTATGAGTTTGTGAACACACCTGTTACGTGCCTTGGTGTGTCTCTTTGATTTCATATATATGATTTAATATATTCTGATTAGCTGATTAACAGCTGTAGGCTATAAAGGCCTACCGGGTGTTTCAGTGTCCTGCAGCGAGTGGTCCGTTGTGTGCGGTGTGATCGCTTCTAGCCGGCATCGTGTCGTTTGAGGAAGACTTCTCTTTACGTTGTATAAGTTTTGTTGCAGTCGGTCCTTGGTTCATCCCTTTGTTCTTGGTCTTTACTTTAATTGTTACCTCCCTACATTCCCCAAGATCGATTTCTGCCCTGTTGGGGTCGTAACAGTCGGCTTTATCACCCCCAAAACCCCAGCGGGCACATCGCGGCTACGACAATGTTTTGGTCCATTCTCCATGCGACTTTAAACCCTACCAGGTTTGTCCCGCAAGGCTTTAACTTGTTCAGATTTGGTCTTTTCCCTGTTTCATGCGCTTCTAAATATGTAAAATGTAAAATTAAGTAATGTTAGATTGTTTCCCTTTTGCAGGACATTGACTAGAACAGGTCGTCGTCAGACACACATTATAGGTGTTCATCTAGGTTATGTTCAATCAACTACAAAGAGGCATTTTTACAAAATATCACAACCCTAACAAGACAGATATATAGCTTTTATTTATAAAAACAAAATGTCACAATATCTTTATTGTACAGTCTTTTAAAAACATCAGGAGAATAATGATTGAAGAGGAAGAAGAATCAAGAGGAATGAAGTGATTTCAGTAGATCAACACGGTTCAGTTCTTCAAGACGAAGACCAGATGTTGAAGTGTCTTTGGGCACCATACTAAACTCCAAGTTCCTTCCTTTGTATGAATGGTCAACTCCCAAAAACCTGATGAGCAGTTGGCACCCAACTCCATCAGGGTGTGAATTGGTGAATGAAATATGTAGTGTGAAAGCGCTTTGAGTGGTTGGAAGATATATAAAAGTACATTTACATAACTACTCTACTATGATTGGTCCGTTCTGGATTGCTCGGCTAAATTAACCGGCTTCCTTTCCAAAACATTATCAGAGAACATGCTTCCACTGACGACATTTGGGAAATCTGAATCTAATCGAAGTCACCAAACTGCTCGACCCACTAATATTGGCTTTTTACATCCATTACAGAAAAAGAGAGGATTACATTTTACATCGAGGTCGTTTCCAACTGCTTCATGACAAAATCTCATTTATCAGGGCGTGAGCGGATCGTACTTATTGGCACGGTGCTGCTTCCATTAGGGTTAGACACTGTGTGACAGCGATGGGAAATGAGAGTCGGTTTTGAGTAGGCGTTGCGGGATGTGACTCCCTGTGTTGGAGAGCGATGAGGGGCTCCGTTTGATAGAAATTCGGTCAAAGTGGGCCCGGCAGAGTCGAGCTTTACGGTTATGAAAGCGGCTCCGAAATGGAGCGCGTGGGTGCCAAGTGGCTTGTCGAACGCTCACTTATCTAATTGCATGTCGACAAGTAGGAGGCGAGGGAGGGAGCGGGGACAAAAGAAAATTAGATATGTGCATGTATGTGTGTGAATGTGTGTGTTCAGTCATCCCATGGCTGTTGTAATCCCATCATATGAAATCCATATTATTGCTTGTAAGTTTTGTGGCTTCCTGAGCCAGCTCGAGCTTCTGTTGTCACTTTGAGGATGTAATTAGACTATTTATTAATATAGTTACAGTACTTTTGCTCCGTATGTGTGTTAAATTTCCTCTCTTGCGTGTGTGTTTGCTTCAGCTTATACTTTCATGTCAAACAGAACCCTCTCCCTCTGCTCATAAGTGCAAATAAAGTGACTAGGATTGGAGGCCTGTTCATCACAACAGCTCCTCTGGTGGAGGATCGCAGGTCAGCATCGCCGAAGCGCCGGCGCTGAAAACACATTGCTTTTGCTTTCATCGGCAAACAAAAAGAGATTCCCCCTGTTCACCCGCACGGCATATTAGCTGGCGCTCACTCAAGAAAGAAAGGATTACAGTTGAATTGCTTTTATTGGGACTTTTTTATTATTAGGTTTCAGGGTACAGGCACAGGTAGTTCTTTTAAAATGATTTATTTCTGGTCAAGGTGATTCAGTTACCACTGAGACGCTGCTGAACTGGTTGCCTTGGTTGCCGCTCAGCAAGAAACTGGCCGGATACGTGCAGTGTTGCTGGGTTGCAGCTTTGCATACTCGCTAACATTGCTGGTTGCCAAATGAATTCATGGTAAAAACGTATAAAGACAGCAAACAATAAATCATGTAACGACATGAGGCAAAGGTGTGTAACTAATGGTGATAATGAAGGAAGATGCAGGACAGTGATCAACCAACTAACTGTAGCCGAAGCTGCGGTTGGCTACGCGATGCTGTTATAGGGTCTGTTAGGGTGACTGTATCTCCGTCAGATACAGAGCAGCTGTTTGTTTGTGTTCAGGAAAGAAGCCGCTATTGTGATCATTACTATGGTAACCAAGGTCAGAGGATAGGGATGTCTCATCCGCAGGCACAGCCGATAACAATAAGATAGCCCTGTAGAGTCAGAGTCCTTATTTGTGGACTAATGACCATCGATGGCCTCGAGTAGTAGAGTGGCACTATTCTGTCCATCCATTCTCTTTGGCCAAGACATCTTGGACTGTTAATGAATACAATCCTCCACAAAACTAACAAGTAGTACCTCAAACTAAATAAAAAATGTATAGTGTTGGAAGGAAACCCAAGACAACATACAGTATGTGAAGCAGATGCGACGTTTGTCAGTGGGTACAAATAACAGAAATAACTCTGATCTGCTATCACTATGATTCTGTTGCATTCAGGTGTAAACAAATAAAAGCAACGGAGCATGACATATCTCCACGCTACTTCTGCTCCTGTTCCTGACGCACAACGCTGTATTTTTTTTTCTTTTTCCAAATGAGCACAGTCTCACGTGGCCTCGGTGTAATCAGCTTGTGATAAAATTCATCTTGCCGTCTTATAATCTCCAGTTTGTTCAAATCGGTTTCTTCTTTCCTGGCTTGTAAAGTCTGGGAGCAGACTGCAGACCAGTCAATTATAACAAAGATTATACAAAATGGTCCTTAATATGAATATAAGTGTGCAGTAAATATAATTATACAACAACTGATTCGTGGATTAGGACTTCATCCACCATGAAGATTAATGCTGAACAGTTGTGACAGGCATGACAAGATGTAGGAAGCGCCGGCTGGCGGGTCAAAGGATCTTGATATGCATGTGTGTGAGTGTGTGTGCGCTTGTATTCCTGACAGATTTTTAAATTTCAGACATTGAGAGTTTTGGAAAGTGATGGCTTTCACTTACGTTAGGTTAGAGCAGATTAAAGGTCCAGACTTAAGGAGTATCTATTAGCAGGGATGGGATAAATGAATCATTAGTATGTTTTCATAAGTGTATAATCGCCTGTATATATAAGAGTTTTCATTGTCTTCAAATGAGCCCTTTATATCTGCAGTGAGAGCGGGTCCTCTTCCATGGAGTCACACAAAATATACAAAGCATTTTAAAATAGAGATCCTCCGAGGAACTTCTGCATCTGTGACCTTAAAGTGCACTTTCGAGCGAGGGCGACCAGCCGGCCCTAACCATCCGGAAGCGTGCTCTAACCACAGATACTTCCTCTTTTATAGACAGCTTGTATTTTGATATAAATATCTCCTGCACACACTGTCCAGCTCTTTATTTCAGTGTTTCTCCGTGGTTTTGTGTAATGCAATAGAATTTTTCCACAACAAGAAGAAGATGGCGAGGCGATTTGGCTGCAATCTGCAACTTCACCGCGAGTCAAATCATACATACTTGACCTTACACACATCATAAAATATGACTGAGGGAAGTTAAATAAATCTAAGACTTTAAAAAAGTATTTCTCCGCCTGAATGTGTGTGGAGACTCTTAGGTTTAGGCCAGGCTAAGGTTTGGTGTTATGAGCTTATGCATTAAGTCAGTAACAGTCCTCCCAAGTGTAAAAATCCAAATATATATGTGTGCATGTATGTGTTTTAAGTACTCTTTTGTGATCCATATGTATGGCTTGCTGTGCACCTGCTGCATTATTAACAAGCAGTGTGTGTTTGAGTGTGTGTGCACATGAAGAAGATGAAATGGTTTTACAGTCTCTCTCCCACACACACCTCCTCCTCCTCCCGCTCCAATCGTAATCCAAACTTCAGTAATGAGACGCTCAGGTGTGAATGTCTGCTTGACTCCTACCTGCTTCTTCATCTCCACTTAGCCGTATATCTCTCAGACCCTTGCATGTCTGCAGATATAATGTGAGATGCAAATGGAAGACGGGAGGATTTCAGCACCCTTGTGTAAGAACAAACAGCAGAAGGATGTTCCAGTCAGAGAACCCTAACAATGTAGAGTTCATGTTTCATTCATTACTACTACCGGGGGCGAACAGGAAGAGCGTGAGATCAGGTGTGCGTCTATGTGGTTCAAATGTGCTCGGAGTTTGATTTATGCATGTGCACCGTGCCTCGGAGAAAACAGTGTGTTTAATGTGCACATGAGTGAGCAGTAGTTGACAGGAGCTCTAACCCCTGAGACGAACGCTTGTGTATGTGCATGTATGTGTTTTGCATGAGTGCACATTTGTGCCGATGCCCGCTCGTACATACATCCGCACAGACATTGCAGTTTGTTTACCTTGGCTGTACATAAGAAACACACACGCACGCTTGTTGTCTTAAGGCTCACGGTATGCGAGCAGCTCCCGCTAAGCCCACAGATCATCTCATGGAAGACGCAGGCACTGACTGCTTTGTTTAATTAACCACCGAAGGATCCATCTGGGAAATCTTTAACTCAGTTCTTCATGAAATCCTTCCGAACAAAACTGCAGCACCGGATTTAAAGTGATACTCCCCTCGTAATCTGCCTTTTGAACCTGAAATATTCCAAATCTGTTGGCTTGAAAATGTAGTTTTCCTTTAGTAAAGAGGGAGCTGGTGGTGTCAAAACAAATCCACTTCAGTTCCAGAACGCTCAACTGCGGTCTTTTATAATTTACCTCCTTAGTGTTTGCACTGGTTAATATCAAATGAAGGAAAGGCTGAATATTTGTATCAGACGAACACGCTCTTTGCACTTCATTTTCATTTGTGTTGCATGAGCAACTGCAGGGTATCCAGTGTCAACATGAATCTCTTTACACCCATGAAACCTCACGTTTTGAGGTCATCTCCTGTGGATGACTGAGCCAATGGAGCTCCTAAATTCAAGTAAACAGCTTCAATCCCCCCCCTCCCCATAATGCGAATGTGCATCCAGGCTGCTGGCTGTATCTACAGCTGACAGTAAACCACGCTCGTATCAAACGCTGCTATAAGCGCGTTCAAATGTGTATCGCAACTGTCTCCTCGCTTTAGGGCCATTTTTGTTGTTCTCTTTGATCGTTGACAGAGATACAGTCACGATCAATATGGTCGCTTTCTTTTTTTATTGTTTTGGGAGAAGCAAAGAACTTTATTTATCCCCAGCAGGTCAATTAAAAAGTACATACATATATAACAATAAAATTACATAAGATAAAACACTTACAATGCTAAAAAAAAGGAGTATAAAAGTATAAAGAGCAGATAATGGTCCAGTGTGTAAGATTTAGGAGTAGGAGGAATGGAATAAATTATTCATCAGTATGTTTTTCATTATGTTTTTGTTGTCTCAAAATGAACCCCCATTCCTCTACAGTAGTGCAACATGACGGGCAGATCAGTCAGCAGTAGGAGGTGGGTTTTAGGATGATTCTGATATTTGTATCTTTAAATATGACTTTGTCTTCTCCCGCTTATCCGTTGCCGGGTCGTGGGGGGCAGCAGCTTCAGCAGGGAAGCCCAGACTTCCCTCTCCCCGGCCACTTCGTCCAGCTTTTCCAGGGGGACCCCAAGGTGTTCCCAGGCCAGCCGAGAGACATAGTCCCTCCAGTGTGTCCTGGGTCTTCCCCGAGGCCGCCTCCCGGAGGGACGTGCCCAGGACGTGCCCGGAACACCTCACCAGGGAGAACATTTGTTTAAAGTTAAATTAAAACTGCATTTGTGTGCAGAATTCTTTAAAAACGGCCACTCAAGGACCCACTCAAAAACTTACAATAAAAACTTTAAATGAATTGCCAGATTTATTTCTTGGAGTCACAATCTTATCAATTAAAGAGGGTATAATTTGTTGAGCTGGTCACAGCCACTGACAGGATAAAGACTGGATGGCGTGACGTCACCCACAGGTTTCTGAGGAGCTGTTTAGAAGGTCAAAAGCCAGCGTCAGGTTGAGAGTTTTTGGCACTTCACTTCACTTCACATAGATGGCCGCTTGGTCACAACCTGTAAAGAGCCAAAACTGATGAGATGATAACACGTCTTCATTTTAAGGGCTGAAAAGTCAAAAAGATTGGGAACCAGTGGTAAGGAAATTAAACAGAAAATGTTAAATGCAATGTGAAATTGCTCTGGCAGAATTTAAACTCATGACCTCAGTTGTAAAATACTGGCTACAAACCCTGTAGGAAGGAGTGAAGGAGATGACATGCCACAAAGGTCCAATTACATGGTTTGTGCCTTACACCACTATTCCACACGGGCACCCTGAAAAATGAAACTCTTCGACAGCAATGTGTCTCAGTTAATAATCTGGCATAACAGATAATCCACAGTGTGAACCATTTCCACTGGAACTATTAACGGTTTCCCTGAAAGCTGTTGACTGGGTGCTTTGTGGATTTTCCAGAAGACACTGTCCAACTTCAGAGCAGAAATAAACATGTTTACAGCCTGGTACAAAAAACAGTTTTGGTCTCTATAGCTAATTTCTCCTGTCATGACAACTGTACTGAGGGTGAATTTATATAAAACTCACCTGTTCAAATTATATTAATGCTTAAAGTTATGCAGAATTAACAGTGTAGCCGCTTTGATTGACATGTGGGTGCCATTACAGATGGCTTTTTTGAGCAAACAGACGTCACTCGGCATGCCTCAGCTCCATAGATGATCCACATCTTTGCAGAAGAGGCAGTATAGCCAACAGTCCCCAGAATTTTTCATAAATCTGTGGTGACGTCACGCATATGGCGTCCATTCTTTATACCGCCAATGGCTGTAAGCTCAACAAATTATGACCTCTAAAATTCTTAAGATTGCTAAACCCAGAAGAGATAAAAGTATCTGGTAATCCATCAAAAAGCATGCAGGATAAGAAGAAAGTGTAAAAAAAACAAAACAAAGAAAAGTAAAATAACATCTTTTTGTTCTTATAATCGATAGTCACAGTCATTGCAGTCACGAGCCAGTTCCAGTGGTCGACTAATCAATCCATAGAACCTGTTTTCTCACATTATCAATCAGAAGCTCTCGTTGGCAGTGGTCCATGACCACACTGACAGAAAACCCAACCATGGACTTACAAATAGATTTTCTTGACAGAACGAGACAAAACCAGTGTCAGCTGAAATTCTGCTGCAGCCGTTGATTCGCTTGAGCAGTCGACTCTTATCTCCTGCAGGGCCAGAGCAGCGGCGCTCGCTGTAACCTCGCAGCAAAACTCGTTTCCTTTCCTCAAGGCCGGAGGTATAAAAGAACATGTTTCACTTTAATGGCTTATGCATTTTTAAACAACACCTCTTGTACTAAGTGCAAGACTCTCGAATGTATCTGTGTTTTTTTCATATCTTGAATCTCATCTGTGTCCCGAGTTCAGCGATTTCAAACCCCCGTAGGGAGGAAGGAAGAACAGAAAAATCCTCCGTCCACTGTTTTGCCATGCGTACGTGTGTTTGAACATTTATAGATGTATGTGCTGTGCTTGTGTTGTCTTTCGTCATGCGTTTCTTCCTCTTAGTGCCTCTGCAGGTTCAAAATCATCAGTAAGTCACTGCACGGCGCTGCACAGCACATTACTACTAAAAGTCAATTAGTGCAGTCAATTAGCCCAATATCTTGATGTTAACAAACCAGAAATTACCCCTTCCTTACCCTCACTAGCACAGTGGCTCTAGTGACTGAGCAATTATGTCTGTACGCTGGTACAGACTGAAATATCTCAAATCCTGTTGGATATATTTTTCTTTTGGTCGCCAGACATTAAATCCTGACTTAGATTTTTCCATTTGTGGTTTTGAGTGAAATATCAACAACAATCAGATGCAGTATTGGTACAAAAAGTCACATTTCCCCCCTCAAGATCAATTAATAACAACTGCGATGATGCCTTGCTTATCATCTAGTGTCATTGTCAGGTCAAAATTTTAATTGGGTTTGTAATCAAATACAGATACAGTGCTCAGCTGTACTTACTGTACTGCCACGAGCATGGCTGTAGACTTTTCTTTACACAAAACCCCATCAGGAAGCAGTGAAATGAAAGCATTGCTCGGGTATCTTCACAAAGAGAGTGTTTTATTGCACTACATGGCACTGAGCACATTTTGGTACCAATAAACCAGGTGTGATCACCGCTGGCTCCTTTAAAATTAAATAAAAATGACTCTGTCTTTCTCTTTTAGTCTCTTTGTATCTTATCTTGCCCTGTCTCTCCAAGCAGCTCTGCTCAAGGATGTCACAAGGTCTGCGTGCTCACCGGTATAGTGATTAAGATATTAGCATGCCGCGGCATATTGGGATGAGGCTCTGGAAATGAAGAGTAGACAGAAATCACCAACTGTCTTCAGGCCTTGGGGGGAGAATCATGACCTTTTCACTTGTTTAGCTGAACCAGGAAATTTTACCTTGAAACAATAGCAGATAGATTCTGTTTGCACCTCGAGAAGGTCAGCTGAGGCACAAACTTGCTGCAGGCAAAATTCAGAAAATGTCCCCAGACAGTGAGCACACTGTAGTTTTATTTTTAAAAAAAGCTGTTTTTGAAATGAGACAGCGAGGCCACCTGGGGAAATCAGGAGACACAGAATGAAGATGCTAATGAGATGAGTCAGTGTCTGTACATAATAGAAACACAAAAGGACATTACTCGGGTTAATGAAGGTTATTCCTCTACATCTATGATGCTGAATAACTTAAAGACAGGCTTCTTGTCCACAACAAAAAGGGATGAATTCTTCCGTAACAGGAATGACATGTCTGTGATTATTTCACCCCGTTTGACCTTGAACATGAGTAATTAAAGTCAGTGAAAAGGCAAGTCTGAGATCTCTTTCAAATTACATTAAATATGTTGGAAAATAGTTGCTGAAAACACGTGAAAAGAATTTGAAATGAAATGTTAGGTTATAACAGTTTTTCACCAGTTTTCTCTCCGGGATTTTTAGGGCGGTCCTTAAAGGGTGGCTCGATGACACGCTGAGGCCACCCTGAGCAGTGGGCGTGGCTTCAGTGCTTTCAGCGGACAGGCCCCGCACAGTCCTGGAGCTGAGAATACTGCTGATTTTTGCCTGATTTTGACATATCATACACTTATCGATATTTTTAATCATTCAAACACATATTTATTCTTACTTTATGCAGTGTAGAGGAGTGTGCCTTTGTTTTTGGGAGGATTGTTTCTCTTTCTTGTTAAAGGTACAGTGTGTCAAATTTGGCATTTTTTACAAAATTTGGCAGAAATTTAATAGAATATTATTTCTCCATGCATTCATTATCTGTAACCACTTAGCCCTAGGAGACTATCTCAGCTGACTTTGGGCGAGAGGCAGGGTATACCCTGGACAAGTCGGCAGTTAATCACAGGGCGCATAGAGACAAACAACCATTTGCACTCACATTAACACCTACGGGCAATTTAGAGCCACCAATTAACCTGTTATGTGCATGTCTTTGGATTGCAGGAGGAAGCTGGAGTACCTGCAGAGAACAGACACTGGAAGAGCATGCAGACTGCTGAACAACTGAATCTTCTTGCTGTGAGGCACCACCTAAATATATATTTGTGTACCCACCAAGCGTGAAGTCTGCAGACTGCAGTTCCTCTAACAACCACTTGAGGTTGGCTGCAGAACAAGTCCAAAGGTGTAAATTACTGACCACTCTGCTGATTCATTCACTTAAAGTCAAAGATCCTATAGTTCATACAGTTGCTTTAACTAATAGTAACCTGATAACTGAAATCACATCACATTATGATTCTCAGCGCTGCCTCTACCTTCTGTACAGGAGACATTTAATCTGTTGTTGGTTCATTTCCATACAAACCTACTGTTGATAACGCAACAGCCGCATTGCAGTTTTCAACAGTGTTACCACATCATGATTGTTTTTGTGGCCTCTGTGGTCTTTCTTTAAACTTCGAAACAGCACGTAGCGTACTCCATATCACTGCTGAGCTGATAACGGTGCTTTTAATTTAAACTGCAGCCTCATTCGTTTACTGAACACATCTACAGACTGTTATCAGCATGGCCCTGGAAATGTCAGTTAGTTCCACAATGAAATATCCCAAAAATTGGATGCAATGTGATGAAATTTTGTGCAGATACTCGACACACAGGATGATTCCTAAGGACTTTGTTGATCCCAAAACTCCCTTTAGTGGTTTTGGTTAAAACGTCTCCACAACTTCTGGATGGATTTCTTAAAATTTTGGTTTTGACATTTATGTTCTTCTTCATTCTATGTTCCAACTTCGAGTCTTTTCCTCGAGCACCATCATCAGTTAAATGTCTACAAAATGACAGACTCAGCTATACTTTGTGTTTTGTCCTAATTAGCATCGTTTAACCAAGCGTCAATGTCTGTGGATATGATACGAATCCAACGCAGAATTGCCAAAACTTGCAGTTCCTCAAACATGCACTCAAGGGTGGCTACAGAACAAGTCAATCTCCATAAGCCCCCAGCATCATGCTGTGATGCTCTGTTGCTTGGTACAAAATTAGGCCAATGCATGCACTGTTTACAAGGTTAATAGCTTCAGTAGCCAACTATTTGGACAGAGTTGCCTCTTTGGCTCTTCAGGAGGAAATAAACTGCTCTATATCATATCTGAGCTTGGTGATTCATTTGTGCATGTGCGAAACACGCTTATGTTCTCAGACTAAATATAGGATTTTGGAACATCTCCATCCTGTTAGATGATTTTAAACTTTAAACCGGAAAGATCTGGAGAGATATCAGTGATTTGTTTGTTATGCTGTTTGCGTTTTAAATCGTAGCGGGACTGAAACTTGTTTGCTGTACTGTCTTCATGCTGTACACGTTTCCCCCTGCTGTACTCGGGTCTCTTAAAACAGATCTTAATCTCAACCTGATTAAATAAAGGATGCATCCAAGATAAATCACACCGTGCATGAGGAGAAGGATCATGATACCAACTCAACATTTTGTCACATAGCAGAATGTCATATCTATGTGATGCCTGTAAACCCTTCACCCTTGGTTTGAAACTGTATGTTCACATCAGGCAGGAAACAACCACACAAGTCCTAAAAGGTATAGGAATATGTGAGTGCTACGTTCAAACGCACTTTACCCGGGCAACAAAGGGCTCAAGGTAAAGTCCCCTGAGGACAAAAAAATCGACAGCAATCCAGTCATGCTGCTCATAAAAACATCCCCAAGGCTCTGCTTCTGCTTTTCAGCATTCATGGACATTTTATTGTCAGAGCAATTCATCAGATGTCTTCTGATGTACTGTTTATTTGATGATTCATCGTTATGGTCACAAGTATGTCGAAACATATAGTTTTGTGGCTTTTGGTGCAAATGTTATCTATTAAGAGTTATCTATTAGCTAGTGTACCCATTTCTTAGAAGTTAGTCCGATGATTAAATCATCCCGTAATCAAATCAATCAAGTAATCAAATCTAGAAATTCCCCCAATTGATGGAGCACAAGGTTGTATAAGAAACCACAGAGCTCCACAGAACACACAATCCGATTAAGTCCTTCCCAAACACAATTTGTCCGCTCTTAATGAAAATGAATGTAACCTGCCTCCACACACTGTTTCAACAGCACAATGGTAAAAAAAAAAAAAGGATGCAGGGCAGCGCAGTTAGTCCAATCACGTTTACCTCAATGTAAACACATGCCGCCACTGTCAGCGTTAATGTGTCGATAACTCCTCGTTTACATTTTTTTTTTCTATTTTAGACCTGAGGTCTGTCTGTCAAGAAGCTTACAAAGACTGATTATGTGACTACTAATCCTAAAAAAATTAGGGAGCATTGGTCGTTGTAGGGATGTATCAAGTTATATTTTAGTTGTAGGATGATACATTTAGCCTCACAGTTACCTTTAATAAATGTCCTGGCTTCAGCTGCAATGATATTCATCCCTGAAAGGTGAAATGCGGTCACGTATTCGCTGGAGACAGACCTGTGTGTGTGTGTGTGTGTGTGTGTGTGTGTGTGTGTGTGTGTGTGTGTGTGTGTGTGTGTGTGAGTCAGGCTTATCTGACGTACATGTCATAACGCTGAAGACACACTTGCCAATCACAGGAAATGACCCCACAAGAGGACGTCAGTCAGCAAATATGCCGGGTCGTGACAGTCACATAGATATTGCTGACACACGCTGAGCACTGAAGGACCCTTTGACGTGAGGAATTACCGCCCTAAGTTGTGAACCGTGGCCTGAAACATGAGGTGAGAACACAGGCCAATAACACCTTTCTAGAAAATAGCAGTATATTTTCCCCTGCTCTCGTTGCTCTAATATACAGTTTGTGCTCAATGTAAAACTGCATTTTCTCACACAGCGCAGATAAAATAGCAGATTTACGACTTTTAATTTTTAATTATATTATATTATATTATACTGTTTCTGTGCAGCTGAAGGCAGACAAAGCAGGAATCCTTTTAAAACAATAATCTAAAAATATGTACTGTGTACACGATTCATGCTCAGACTGAGATGTCCTAGACTTGGGAAAACCAGACTGTTATGTCATTGAGTGTGTTCGGCGCTTCACCTACATACTTCATGTTCATATTCTCACATACTGGTTCCCACTTGTTTTTAACGACACCCTAATGAAGGCCTATAGGATGCATTTGACAAGCATGGCGCTCTCAGGCGACACTGCTGGAGCTGTAAACTTCAAATCTAATAAAAGAGCAGGACAGAGCTACTAACATGTTTATTTCTGCTGTGAAGTTGGACATTTTAACATGGGGACTTATGGAGACTGAACTGAATCCTGCAGTCTGTTTCAAGTGGCCGCTTGAGGAATTACAGTTTTTAGCCCTCCTTCATTGGCCTAACTAGAGCATGAAACGGCCCGATAGAATTCAACCCGAGCCCGGCCCAGCCTGTTTTGATTGACAGCTTTGTAGAGCCCGTATCCGTTTGCAACCCGACCTTAATTTAAATGTGCGCACATGGCATATCAGTCAAGAATGAGTCATTTGTGCTGTACATTTTGAACATTTTTGATTCAGGATTACAAATGTCTGAATGATCACGCAGATCAAAACGCATCACATGATCGCTCATTTACCGCGCAAGTCATAACGCAAGCGGTAAAATTTATGCCCGAACCCGCCAGGTCCTGTCAGGTCTCGACAGGTTCGGGCAAAGATTCCCAGCTCTAGGCCTAACTTCCCAGTCATGGAGGTTGCAGCTTGGTCTTGTGAAACATGCCGTATCAGGTCAGTTACCAGGGAGCGGTCTATGTTAGAGCATACACGGCTGAAGTTAAAGTTTACTTTTGTGATTTGATGTGACTTGAGGTTCTCAAGAAAAATGACTTGCTTGAGACATGAACCAAATGACTTGAGTCATGTTATTGTTGGTCTCTCCTTTTATATCTTCACTATAACTTGAAGCAAATAAGTTTTACCTTCACAGCTTTGTGTTGGTAAAAGTTCAAAAGGTCGCCCTTGGAAAAAAAAAAATCAAACAACTAACTTTTCAGAAGAATATTGATTCGTCATGGGAATGATATTCTCAGGAGCAATTTCATCCGCCTGTTTCCCCTCTGCGCTAAATTAGAGCGTGGCGAGTCTTATCAAGTGCATTTCAGGACACGAGACACGTCGTGAATACTGATGAGAGAGAGAGGGAGGTGCAGAGTTTCCACCCCAAAACCGGAGCTCGATCTGTTAAAGTGTCATTTCACACAATGTAGGAGATCATTCCAAACCAAAAACCGGTGTCTGGTCGAGCCAAGTCTGGTCTAAGTTAAAGGTACAGTGTGTAAGATTTGGTGGTGTCTGGCAGTGAAACTTCCGATTGAATTGAACTCAACAGTCCGTCACTTAGGAGAACCTACGGTGGCCGCCACGTGACAAAAGAGGTCATCGTCTTGTTGCTGGTCTGCATGCTAAGAAAAGCAAAGATGAGCAACTTAAGGCTAAAAAGCGAATTAATTGTCACCACTTACAATCCGGTAATGTAACAGAGGGACGAGAAGATGGAGACGGAGGTGGTTGAGCAGGGAGGAGGCCGTTATACGAGGACAGGATGAAGCTCAAGATACAGTACACCTGTACACATCTTAGCCAGTAAATAAATAGAATATTCCAGGATCCATTTCTGTGCATGTGCTGTCTTAACCAAATTTGATTATATAATTACATAATGATGCATTTTTCTCTTTCTGATCTTGTTATTTACATCTGCAAATATGTTCTTTGGAACGACCAGAGATGCACCGTGCACTGAAAAAGTGTTAAAGGCAAATGTATGAGCTGCAAATCAGTCTTCAGGTGCACCGTAGTCCATTAGAAGCAAATCTATGTGATGCACAGAAATGTCTGACTGTAAAGTGGAACTCACTCTGAAGTCAATCAACCTTTCCTGTCAGGTGTAACCTCTTTTAAACAAGCAGCACAGCACTGAACTCAAGTTTACTTTCATGCCTCCAGGATGATAGAAAGACAGCTCACTCGCTTCACACAGGTCACACAGGTTGCACTATTCAAGCTTTGCAAACCATTTTCTGATTATCTTAATGAAACAACTGCGTCACAGTTCAATAAAGCCAAAGATCGCAAAGAACCGCTCTCTGTGAAAGCATTTAAAGGAAGATATTTTTAATATTCCAACAACATCTCAGCTGACGTCTTGTCTTGTTATAAGCTCACATGAGCATAGGGTGCATGCAGCCTCTTTTGTTTCCCTTTCTTTTTCTCAAGGGCATTTTAACATATAAGCCACCTTCCTCCTCCTCCTCCTCCTCCGCGGATAATTTCCATGTCATGCAGTGCGGCCGGTAACATCGACACAAGAAATGGAAAAGATTTTCATTAAATCCCGGGGTGAGCAAATCACTTGACCCACTTTACGGCCACGAGATATTAGACGTTGTCGCAAAAGGTTACCAGACCTCCCGGAGGACATACTTTTTATGGTCCTTTAAGTTTTATTAAGTCCCTCGTAATAAACGTGGCTTGACCTTGATAGATACGGGGTGAACGCAAGGGCGCACGTTGTAGCTGCCTTATCCATATTCTGTGCGTTATGGCTGTCGTCCTCCGTGGGGCTTTGTGATTAATGCACTGCTTGTTTTAGGTATATTTACTGCTCTATTAGCTCCCTCTATTACAAGAAGTCCCTCTGCTCTGTTTTTATATTTTAAAAAATAAAAAGCAATCAAAATAACGAGTGAAAAGCAAAATACTGCCAATTTGTCACATATGTTTCTTAACGCCAGAGGACAGAACACATTCAAATTTGCTATATAAACCCTCTCTAACTGGGGACCAATGGTATTCCCTTAAGTACGAGTCTTGTCGCTGCATTAGTCTAGCCACAGATGGTCAGTGAGCATACAGGAGGATTATGTGTGCATGCGTCAACAAGACGTAGAGAGAGCAGGCTTCATAATTCAAACAGCAACTTTAACAAAATGTGCCTGGGGACAAACGTCACTTACGATTCAAATGTCATGCGTGCGTGACAGTTTTTTCTGATTATTTTTTAATGAAAAGATTTCCATTTTCAAGATGAAACCAGAAAGAAAAAATAAGTATCGACTTATAAATTGTATGTGCCAGGCGTACAGTCATGTCAGAGTGCCAGGAAGTGGACGACAGATACTGTAATTGCTGTGAACGCCATAGGGACTTGCCGGGTAAATCATGCAGAGCTAATTGATTGGAACTACTCCCAACTGATTGGCACACTGGCGCGAGCGTAATAAACTTGAGAAGTCACCGTCGTTACTGTGTATGAGAGACATTCGGTAAAGGCTCGAATGGAGTGCACACACGCACACATATTCTTGTCTCTTTATTGTCGTGTAATAGTAAAGTTCTTCATTTCTCAGTGATTAACCTCCCTCAGAAGCTGTAAACCAGCCTGGCAGGAGTTTAGAAAGGAGGTGGTTCAGGGCACAGATGCAGCTTCTGCACAACTCACGTCCTGGCTAGCCCTGCATCATTTTACCAGATGATAGACTGGCATTGTGGCCAGTCTGGGACATGTGCGCTCAACATTTGTGTGTTTTCCAAATTGGAAAGATTGCTCAGCTTGTTTTTGGGTTTTTTTCTTCTTGAAACTGGCAAATCTGCAAGACAGCATTTTATTGGACATTATTCCGCTGCATTATTCAGCAAATCTGATTCGGTTCAGAGTTTCCAGTTTGTACTTGTACAGCAGTCATGATAAATATCCCAAAAACAGAAATAAATTTTGTTGTTTTTTCGCTCTCTTATGCCTTCGAGATATAGGACCTCTCAAACAGAGGTGAGAAAGAAAGAAGTTGCTCAGCTAATTTGAGAGCATGTGAAAACGAGTTGTAAGCAAGGTGAGAAGTTTAAAAAAATGAATCAGAAGTATTCAGCATTGGGGTGAGCACCAGCTACAACTTCGTTGCAATTTTCCAATGAAAGGACGTTATAGAGAACCACTGAACTGAACTGAACTGTATCATTTTACATGCTTCTGTACCGTGTTGTGCATGTTTGCTGCACTTTCCTTGAAGAAGCACTCCTCAGGAGTTCAGGGAGTCACTCTAGCAGCCACCGTCTCATCTCATCTCCTCTGGGAATTGCTTCCTAGCATCTGGGTATAATAAAAGTTTGAATTATTTATCAAATTTAGTGTGCATGAAACACCCACCTCTCAATCAGCTGTCACAGCAACTACACTGAGTAAGTCTGTGTGCACAGCTAATCAGATTTATTTGTGTTGGAAGCAATTTAATTTGATAGGATACACCTGAACAAAGCCCGGAAATGCTGATCGAGTAGAGAATATTAAAACAAATTGAATTTTGTACCAACATGCTGTGGGTTGATGAATCTGGGAAAGGCTGGAGTTGTTGGAGTCAAGGTTTTAAAAAGCAGCCAGCGTTGCTGTGTTTCCTGTGGAGGTTTTTTTTTTTTTGCACAAACAATGATTAGCTGACATCTTGTGTCACGGTCAAAGCGAAAACTTCCAATCCAAAAGTTGTGAGGGCGATGGAAACCAAGAAGAGGAGGGAGCTGAGACGTCTTCATGTCCCAGAAAAATATGCAAATGTTCTGCAAATATGTAAATTTCCCGGGCCACGAACAAGCCTTTCTCTTTGAAGATTGCTAAATTATCCCACATTGTATTTACTGAATGTGTTACTTAGGTAATCCAGAGTGAAGGAAGAAGACTGCATTGCAAACTGTGCGAGCTCTTTTGGAAGATGAAAGGTTTTAGTTTTAGTTGGCCGAGCAAGTGCCGGAAGTGCATTTTCCATTCGCTGAAGGTTTGCCGTGATTCACCTGAAGAGCTGGTGTGTGGGAGATTGAAAGAAAAGAGCGCATTTCAACTTGAATGAATGATGAACAATGTGCACCTTGAAAGAAACTGTTTACAGCCTTGCTAGGAATTAGAGAGGAGGCTCATCTTTTTCTGTATTCAGTTTGCCGCTGAAAAAGTAATCAAAAAACGACCACTCGTTCTTTAATCCATGCACCACCGAAGCCTGTAATAATATGGCTCTCAGGCGTAGCCTTTAACCTCAGAGATTTAGGTCGTGTTCTTCATAGACAGATGAAGTCAGCAGGAATGTCAACCCCGAGCGGTGCATTTCACTTATTAAAAGATCAATCAAATATTTATTAGACAAGTGCGCTTTTCACGAGAGACGCGAACACGCTCATACATTTTCAGTCGTGTAGCCGTTCCAATCAGACCGTAAATGAGTCCGTCTGCTTCACTCAACTCTTCGCCGAGGAAAAGGATTCCTTCCATTTGCAGCAAAGGAAGTCCCGCGAAGACCATTACTCATTCAAAGCAGATGCAGCCACTCCGGAGGTGCGTATTTACTAATGTGCCCTGAGTGATTTGGTATTCACAGTGGTGGGATTGTAATTGAGACGGGTTTGAAAAAGTCTTGGTGGGGAAAACTCAATTAGGATGCCAAGAAGAGGCATGTAATAAGATTCTGTCACTCTGTAATGGAGCGACATGGCTGGTAATAACGATGGCACATGTTGAGCTCTCACAGATTTCAATCAGGGTCGTCCTGGGAAGCATGGCCTGCCTGGAAAAGAGGATTCAGCTCTTTCTCTGCCGGTTCGATGTGCTATACCTTTGGGCATGACATTACAATGGTCGCCATTGATGGCGCAACATGCCCCAATTGATTGTGAACATGAATATAAAGCAGTTTTTTATCCATATTGAAGGTCCAGTGTGTCAGATTTGGGAGATTTATCTACAGAATATAGCAGAAATATGTATCATGATGTTTCCATTGGTCTATAATCACCTTCCCCTTCCACCAAACACCATGTTTTTACAGTAGCCTTGAACTGACAAAGCCTTTTGTCATTTATAGATGTCGTATCCATCAAAGCTTTGTGAGCTGGCGCTGATGGTGGTGGCGCTTGGGTGGAGGATGCATATCGTCATTCCGCGTGGTTCTTCGTATTCGCGGGGGGAGTTTCCTGACTCCCAAGGCAGCTACATAGGCTTCAAACCACCCGTTAATTGGGAGTACCAGATGTGCTCGGCCTGTCAGATGTGCTGCATTTACAGATGATGTAACACATTAACACAGGGGTGTCAAACTCATTTTAGTTCAGTGGGCCGGACCAGTAAAACTATTGCATAATAACCTATAAATAAACTCTTTCATTTAGTGTAAAGAAGTTCAATTAATGAACCCTCCATGCATACATAATGTGCATAATCTTTAAATTATTCAATAAATTCTGTATTCTGCGTAGGAAAATTAGCTATAGAGACAAAAAACCATTTCTGGAAACGTTTCTGCTGTGAGGTTGGGCATTTTAATAAGGGGGCTTGTTATGTAGACAGTCTTAAGTGGGCGTTTGAGGAACTTGGCACTTCTGCATTGGCTTCATTTCACAGTCACGGAGGTTGACGCTTGCAATGAACACTGTAGCATGGGAGCAGGATTAATAGATAGTGTATTAAAGTGATTGTACGTGTAGTTAAATAAGTGAAAAAGGTGGATTAAGTATAGGTTTTCAATGGGGATAGGTTAGGTTTTTTTTTGATTGTATGAGTTGGTTATCCATAGTCAGTGAATGTAGACGGCAGTCAACAAACAGCCAGTTTGGAGCTGACTCATTCTCCCCTGGAAGCCTGGAGAATCCAGATTGGACCCAGTCAGAGGGATCCAATCTGACCACAACTCCCTGACAGACAGAGCGGCTTGTGGTTCTGATTTTTAGTGTGTCTTTTGTGGAGGTTTTGTTTAGTATACAGGGACTGGGTTAGGTTTAGAGTCACTAGTTTTAGTGCTGTTATGATGTGTTTTTTTGTTATTAGAGGATAGTTTAAGTAGTGAGGTTTTTCTTTGTTGTGTTTCCCTTAAGATTAGCACATAGACTCACAATTTTAAGAGTTTTCTTCTGGTTTTATTTATTTGTTGTTTTGAACAGCATCCGCTCGCCCTTTGTTTCCCTCACTTTCTTTTTTTTAAATTAATCCGTATTTCATTTAATAAAGAACTTTGTGTATACCAAGAACATCAGGTTTTATGTTGCTTCCTTCCATTTGAGAGCCATAAGAAAAGCTTGTAGGCTTTATTTACAATATTTTCACCACTGTGCTGTATGATTTATTTGCATCCAGTGGCGTGGTTGCCCGATTGCAACCACCTCCACTCACCCTCCCATTCCAAGTGCGAAGGAGAAACTACGACGAGCCACGAATCGTGCGAAAAACACACCACTATTTAAAGGCAGTGTTTAATGCATACTCTAATTTAACAACAACATAACGAGTTATGCATGTTATACTTAAGTTCTGTCATATTCTCAAGAGAGCCTCCTAAATCTTCAAACACATAAGAACAAACTGAAAATGTATTTAACAGAAACTTCTCTATCGTGCTGTTTGGTTCATCAGCAAAACTCTATGTGGTATGATTCTGAACTGGATTTATGTGTGAGTAAGACTGCAGGTAAAATTAATTAAACTACGTCTGATTAATTCTTCTCTCGGAGAAAACTGCATTCTTTTATTGTGCAGGTTTATCTCAAACGTCTGAAAGGTTTTCCTGCATAGATTTGGGTCATAATACTGCAGTTTGCTGGGAAAACTGGTGAAAATTATCATTTTTCCAGTGCAGATTTCTTTTCATAAGAGTCCAAGAGTTATCATAACTAATTCTTACACCCCTCCATCTGGAGGTTTAGCTGAAAGGACACCACAGAAATAAAGAGCACTTGAATTGATGTATGGTGACTCGTGGAGAAAGCAAAGAAAGAAAAGCAATTGAGATTCTGGAGGGGAGAGCTAAGCACTATTTACCCAGGCTGCCCAGAGCGAGCCTGTGGGCACAACACAGCTGACACCACGAGTAAATGATGCCCGCTCCCCTCTCTCATGGTGATCAAAGGGAAACTTTAAAAATCTGGTAGGTTCTCTTTTGGAGCATATCAACTTTTTTCCGGTGAGTTGAACATTTTGAAATAATCTAATTAAAAGTTTGGCACCCCGTGATGTTTCTGTCTGAACAAAAGAAGTGTGCCCATTTACAGTGAAAGAGAGAAGGAAATTCCCACTGCACTTTGCTCGATAGTTTGATGGTCACTTTACAACAAAGCGACACACAACTCATCGAAACCGATTTATTCACAGCTGCCGGTACCTTTCAAATAACTGTACGTATGTCAAGAGGACAAAATAAAAGAGTACCGAATCCTCACTGCTCAGATGATCTCTCAATTCGCAAAGCTAATGGCGTTGTGCTTTAGAGGAGCGACAATCTCTGTGCTCATTGACTATGGATGAGCATCTGGTCAATGTGGATGTGTGATTGCTGTCTCACTGTGTTTCCCTGTGCACAAAGATAAACATGCAGGCATACAGGGAGCCACGGAGTCACGCTCTGCGCCCACGTCTTCCTCTACGGCGGCATACAAAATGTAACTTCAGACCTTACCTGGCCATGGCTTGTAAACACGAAGGTGAAATTAGACTAAAGCAGGTTATTAATTGTTTGTTTCACCACTGCAAGTCAAGAGGAAATATACATACACAGTACATTTTACTCCCCTAGTGACTAATTACTTTGCAGATTATGAATAGATAAAAATGCATTAAACACCACACCATAACCACGGGAAAAAAAACATCCAATATAGCAGATTTTTTCCTCCCATATCCCACACGTATAACTCTCAGTGCATGGCAGTTACTGCTGTGTTTTGTTAAGAGATGCTATGGCACAAAAGACAAGACTGAGAGGTTAAGGGTGGGGAGACCAATTATTTCGGAGGCTTGATGTGTGCGAGCTTGTTATTACTGGATGTTGAACTGAAGAGGATAAAAGTTCGTACTATACTTTTTTAAAGTGGAAAACGAAGGTCGATGGGGGGCAACAGAACTTTGTCTTTGTCAGCAGCATTTGTGGATGTCTGTGGTGTGTTGGTCAAAGTTAAGTTTATTGTCTTGAGATATGTGACTCCACCACTGATATGATGCAATATGTATGTTAAAGGTTTAAACTACCCACCAATATACAAAAACTCAACCATGTACAACATTAAAATGCTGCTTACATGATCTAAAAATATGATATATAACAATGTGACAATGACAGGAGTCACTATGCCCCATAATGAACACTTTTTTAAATCCTTTTACTTAAAAAGTCAGTTAAACAAAGGAGCACTGTCAGCAAACTTACAATATTAAGAGGAAAGCTAATTTAATGTTCCATTGCTTTATCCTTTTGAGTAATGCGTCATAGTTTAGAAATGGATCATTTGAACATGACAGATCATGAATCTGAAAAGTAAGAATGATAAGCCGTGAAATAAAACTAGTGAAGTCCATTCATTTCCTGTAACAGCTTATCCGCTTATAACAATCCCAGCTGGCATTGGGGTGAGAGGTAGAGCATGAAACGGGCCTTAGAAGTCAGGCCCGACCCAGCCGGCCCATTTTGATTGACAGCTTTGTAGAGCCCGAACCCGTTTGCAGCCCAACGTTATTCAAATGTGCGCATATGGCATATCAGTCAAGAATGAGTCATTTGTGCTGTACATTTTTTTTTAAGATTCTTTTTTGGGCTTTTTATGCCTTTATTGATAGTACAGCTGAAGATAGACAGGAAGCAGAGAGAGGGGGAGTGACACGCAGTAAATTAGCCGTCCAATGCGGGATTCGAACCGGAGCCAGCTGCAGCGAGGACTATAGCCTCCACACACAGGGCGGCCGTTTAACCCACTACGCTACCGACCGCCCCGTGCTTTTTTTATTCAGGACTACAAATGTCTGAACAAGAAAGTAGCTTTTTTATTCAGGACTACAAATGTCTGAACAAGAAAGTAGCCTAGGCAAAAATAAATTGTAGTTTGACTTTGATCATGGCCACGTTTTGTGCAGCTCCGATCAACATGCCAGATCAGCGACGAATTTCCTCGTTTTTCTGTCATATTTCAACAAAACATCAAATTTTTTGCATTTAACATAGCCCACTGGCTTATTATTTTCATTGTGTACATGGTCAAAGTTTTTCCACACCTCAGACCTTGCTCTCGCTGGCTCAACCAACACAAAGTCACCACAGGCTAACCTCCGTTTCACCTCCTCAGCATCCATTTTTGCACCTGTCTCACGCAGATCAAAACGCATTTACATGATCTCTCATTTACCGCGCAAGTCATAACGCAAGCCCGAGCCCGGCCCGGGCCCGATTCAAATGATAAAAATTATGCCGTCCCGTCGGGACCCGCCAGATCCCGTCAGGTCCCGACGGGTTCGGGCAAAGAATCCCAGCTCTAGTGAGAGGTGGGGTTAACACACGGGCAAAGAATCCCAGCTCTAGTGAGAGGTGGGGTTAACACACAGAGACAAACTACCATTCATGCTTACATTCACACCTACAGGTAATTTAGAGTCACCAATTAATCTGTTAACTTAATCTTCTCAAAATTACAGTGAGAAAATTTGCTTAGTTACTTTTAATCAACGCTGAAAGTATAAATTAAACTGTTTCAGATTACAGGAGCAGCTTATGAAAGTTTGATCCACTTAATGAGTTTATGTTCTTTCCAAGTGCTCAAGATGTAAATACTTAAAGACACTCTTTTTTCAGTCTGTAATTTAAATATTTATATTTAAAGGACAGAATGTTATAGCCTGATTCAGACATTAAGTTAGGTCGAATATAGCATGTTTTTACCCTTTTATATGTGCAATGACCTTCACTCCACCAAGATAATGCAAATTAAGTGAAAATTAGATCGATCCATTTTCCAAGCACAACTTAATGACAGAGGAATGAGCCAAACAGATTTTCCTTTACAGTTGAATCCATCATTATACAGTATAATGTCTGTGTGAAGAATGGTCTGTGATTTATTCCTCCTTCCATCATTTATCTGAGTTAATTTTATCGTAAGCTGGACAGAGGTAATTTTGTACTGTCACCGAGTTATATAATCAGATTTCTGCTTTGTGCTATTCTTTGCAGTATGACTAATTAGCTCTGGACATCCTCGGATGTGTAATGTCTGAAAAATAACCCTCGTCTGGAGCATTTCCATCTTGATAGCCACAATCAAGGCAAAATGAACTGAGTCCAACTGACCAGGCTGGTAAAAAAAAAGCTGATGCCAGCTTCAGGATGACTGAAATAATTAGCTGAAGCTGCAGCAGAGGAGAAGGTCCAAGGCTTTCAAGTGAGAAGAGAAGGAAGTAAAGTACATTAACCAACCAGTCAGGCTTCATGTGGAGTTTCCTTCACACTGAACTCCTGCAATTTGTTCCAAAATTCAAATTTAAGGCTTCGATATCTGATAAATGTCGGTTTAAACATCACACCAGGTGACACATGGAGCGGTGCTGATGCATTTGGCAGGCTTACAACCTCAGAGTGTTGAAATGTTGAACACAGTCAGCAAATACACACAAGAGACGGTGATGCAGCATTTTTAGCTGGGAGAAGGAAAAAAAGGAAAGAAAAATGTACTCACAGACACACTTGTGATTTCAAATAATTTATTATTTAGCAGTAGCAATATGAAGTTTTATATTACCTCCATATCAACAATAATAGGTGTCCCCTGATGTCGGCATTCAATATTTGTTTTACAGTTCAATAAATCAGTTCATGATGAAAGAACGCCCAAAAAATTGATCCGTGATTACATTTTGTCACCCATGCGTATAACGGGCTAATGCAAACACTGCACCAGGAGGTAAAAATAGTTAAAATTGTACAGTAGTAAACACACTTCAAATGAGCATTCAAGGAAACAAATATTCAGTACAAGTGATAAATAAATATAGTGTATCATCCTGACCTGTGTCGCGGCGGGTTTTTATGAATCTTAAACCAAATTCTCGTTGATTGACTGTTTGCTAAGCCCCGTCCCCCATAGTTACTGTTGCTACGCCTGTCAAGCTGTCATCCCCGCGCGGCACACACGCTGTTTACGCTGATAACAGTGGCGGATTTAACACTCCGATTTCTTTGTTGTTTTTGAAACAATGGGCGGTTGATTTCACTCACAGGTAGACAAAAGCAGGTTTTCTCCGTTCTTGCCAGCAAGCACCGGTTTTGAGTTGGCTTGATTTGTTGCTGTTTCCACCTGCCTCCTTTTTAAAATGATGCACAATGGGTATTAAATATGCACTTAATGGCTGCATACACGACACGAGTCTAATGCTAACAGGTTGATGATCCATGTAGAAGAGGAAACAGCATTTTTTTGTGTGTGTGTGTGTTGTGCTTCTGGTGGAGTCACAATCATTGTCTAGAACAGCCACAATCAGCTCCGGCGGCTGGAATCATCAGTCATGCCCGGTGAGATTGAGTTTTTGCAGCTTAGCTTACATACTCATGTATGTTTTCATTTTTAACATTACCTGGAAACGGGATTTTGAAAGAGGACTACCCTACATGTTTGGCAGACTCTACCCTTGGTGCTGAAGTCTAAACTTTTCCAAATCCAATTACACTCATGCCTGGAAGCCAACAACTTACGCATCCTCCAACACCTCTTGCTCATGGGCGGGTCAATGCACGCAAACAACAGAGTAGCTTGCTCATTAGTAAGCATTGTGGGATCTTTCTCCTTTAAGTTACGGGACCTTGTGCCGAGCAGCAATTTCGCTTTTTCAATTTCGGCCAGGAACACCAGAAAAGTACAATAATTATCCTCTTCAGCAGGTAAACACTAAACTTTCTGACCGACTGATGCATTGCTTTTTTTGTTTGTCAGTTTGTCAGCGAAGTCCTGCCACCTGGTGCATTTTGTCTCTTTTGCATACAGATGAAAAGTTTAAGTTTTAAACTTTATTTAAACTTTACACTTTTGACCCCCCATCACTACCTTACATTACCAGGAACCCAACAATGCATTGGGAAGCGATTTGCCGTGGAAAATGAATGAATGGGAGCGAATTTTGCATAGCGTTGCCTCACATTCAGTTGTTCTTTACCTTCACTACAGCCTTATGTACACCAAAGCTTGACAGACCTGCTGTTCCTAGTTGTAGTTACTTAGCTTTGATGGGACAGTCAACGCTCGGGGGTTGGGTTTAGCAAACGGTCAATTCAGGTCAGTCTTACTCATACACTTTGGTGCTTGATCAGTTGAAAAAATGTCATTTGAGATGCTAAAGTCTTTGATGGTATGATCAGAAGTGAAAGAACCAAGCACAAGGGCAGAAGTGTTAGAAGTCAGTGGGGGGGCACAGATGGTGATCTATCAAAAATGACTCACAGTATGGGCGGATGGATGGCTTATTGGTGTTGTCCTTCTATTTGTGGCAATGGACAACTTAGTAGAGAGCCCGTAAGTAAATGTAATATACTGGACAAAATCTGCAGGAAAAAATATAACTTATATCACAGTAGTCTGTATTTATATGCAATGCCCATCAAGCCTGATTCAATCATCAAAATGTTTAAGTCTGTAAAAGTCAGCGGTCGGCATTCATTCTGCGCAGTTTGGCGGGCAAGTTGTCCTCTGGCCGACTCCCTACCAAGGGGATCTGGACTGGTGTTGGGGTTGGAGCAGCAATGGTGTTAATGGCTGCTGGGAGTCTGTGTCTATCCAGCTCACCCTCCTCGGCATCTCCTTCCAAGGACAACAGCTGGACCTGCTCCTCTGGTTGTCCTTGCATCACAACCGGGATGGAGCTGGACCTCAGCCTCTGAATACTAAGCGGAAGGTCTCCTGTGCTGGAGGCTTTCCCCCCAGGCAAAGCCGGCCCCATCTTTAACCCCCTACAGAGGAGCTCCTCCCTGGTGGAGCTCATGCGCTGGAGTTTTCTAGGCAGCCTGGAGGGTTGGTCCTCTAAGTGATCTACACAGTCGGCGGACAGGAGCCTTTCTCGGCGTCCTCCACGGCCACCGTTACCCAGCAGAGGGGAGGTGGGGGTGGGTGCAACAGGCAGAGGGTTGGGTGATGTCAACGACGACTTCTCCTCCTGCTCTTTGACGCTGTAGGGAGGCGTATTGACCTCAAAGGTGTTGTGAAATTGGGAGTAGTCGACTCTGAAGAAGCCCTCCTCCAGTGACATGACAGGGAGGAAACGATGGCCCCACAGGACTTCATCTTCGGTGTAAGATGTCCTTGCCTGGCATGTCATACCTACAATGGAGATAAGAGACATAAGTGTCGAGGAACATTTCAAACACAGACAAGAACTTGACTTAAGACAGCATAACACTGTAGGAAGTGGGCTATTAAATTAAAAATGGACAGAAAGACAGGAACAGCAATGAAAAGTGGAAAGTGCTTCAGGGAAAAGAAAGACGGAGATATGAAAAAAAAATACGACAGAGACGGAGAAGAGCTTGTGCTATTGAATAATTAAAGACCATGAAATTAAACATTCTGTTAAATATTTTATTTTATATTACAGAGGAATCCTCTGTGCCACAGGGTAATTGATGATGAAACAAATGATTAGAAAAAGGGGAAGCTTAATCAAAGTTATCACACACAAAACATATTCAAAAATCATAATTTGACTCTGACCAGTGGTCTCCACGATGCCCTCTAGGATGACAACGATCTCAAACTGCTCGTTCATGAGCGAGCGCTGCGACAGATCAAAGAACGGACTCTTCGTGTTGATCTCGTGGCAGATGGTTAGAGGCGACACCAAGAATAGCTGGTCCGCCCCCGTCCCAAATCCCACGTCCAGCTCACACTGGTCCAGTGGCAGGAACTCACCTTCTGGGGTCTGCCTAGACTGAAGACACAAACGATTCACACATATTGCACTCACATTTTTTTCATGAGAATTCATCTCTTTCTTTCTCCTTGAGAAAACTTGATTTTCAGTTAAGACTTTTTTCCACTTTCACTAACTTAATTGTTTTTTTATACCAGACTTGAATTTTTTTTAAAATGACTAATTGAACCATAGCAGCTTGAATTTTATGAATATTGAACTGCTGAATTTTAGATTTGGATTTGGGAACACAAGAAATTAACTACAGAAATTCAGACAGACTGTTAAATGTGTCAATACCGTATAAAAATAGTGACATTTGTACATTATGTACCTTTCCTACGCTACGCTGACTTGACTTGTAATCAGGTGAATGGTGCCTATGTCATTCCCACTCTGCGCCCTGTACGTCTGCTCTCGTACTATGTAACTAACTGTTGGCTCCAGTTACGATCTCCCACGAGAAATATGTAACACTTACACACCACCCATCTATGCATATGATAGGGATGCCAGAATAGGAACCAGAGTCAGAACCGGGTTCAGCAGAGGCAGAGCATGGGAAAGACAGACGCCGAGCTGGACTTCTTGCTGATGGATAATATGCTTATTTGCTTTCTTGCAGAGAATTAGCTGAGATGATTGATGCCACTCTTGTCTGAATACTGGATAAGAAGCTACAACCAGCTTAGCTTGGCATAAAGACAAGGGGGAAACATCTAGACTGGCTCTGTCCCGAGGTAACAAAGTTCTATTAGTCATGTTTTGAACAAGTCATCAGTCAGTCTTGTCTTTTAGGTCTCCGCCTTCCCCCGTGAGTCATCCCTGCTCCCTGATTACCTCCCTCAATGTGTTGCACCTGTGCCTGATTGTGTTTCCCCTCCCATTTTCCCTCTATTTAGTCTCTGTGCTCCCTTTGTTTGTCGCCAGTTTGTCTTGTCCTGTCCAGCGTCTCTTTGTCTTGCTTTCTTGTATTTGATTACCTGATCTTCGACCTTTAGCCTGTTTTTTTACCAAGATTTTTGCCTTGCAGATGTGTACTTTCGCCTGTATTCTTTTGGTTTTCCTAGTTTGTCTAGTAAAACTTTTTGAACCATCACTTTTGTCTCTGAGTCTGTATTACGAATCCTTCTGATAATTACAAACACCTCTACTTCACCTCAATGAAACAGGCTAATTGTTTCCTCCTGTTTTTAGTCTTTATGCTGAGCTAAGGTAACCATATGATGACATGACTGTATTACTAATCTTCTTATTGCTAGTGCAATGATTCAGAAACATTTCCAGTACTGCTGAAGCTCAGATCTTGCTTGTACTCTGCATCCTCTGGACTTTGGTCTTAAAAATTTCACTTCAGAATATCCAAGCGTTTCTTTTTTAGATGCAGAGTCTGGTCTTTTTCTCTTCTAATATTGATTTCTCTAAGTTGTGTGTTCTGCAGAACTAAAGTTATAGCACATCTTTCAGCTAGAAAATGTAATGAAACTGGTGGTACCAGCCTGCACCAGCTCGCTTGGAAGTTTATGAATGTATTTAATATTTTGCCGCATAATTTGTTTCATGCAGGCCAAAGAAAACTATCATTGCATCTACAGTCCACCTTTACTGCAACTGTTTTCCCCACTGTCACCATAATAGAGAGACATAGACAGAGGTGTAACTCAGAGTACGGATAATTTTCCTACCTAAACACTGACCACTGTTAAAAGTCAATATTTACTGGAAGTTTGTTTTCTTACTAAGAAGTTAGATGAGAATATTGATCTCTGTTGGATCCACTTCAGTGGACACTTTTCATCTCAGACCACTTACAATTACTGTACACTTACATGTGCATTTATTTTTTGCAGGTGTAACTCTTAATGGGAAGTGAAGCCGAGTTAAAGGTCCCATGAAATTGCTTTCAAAGGGTGATTTTCTTCTGTGGTTTGACATGGTTCCACTTGAGATGGGATGTTGGGGTGGAAGTTAAATTAAGTAAGGGCGCTGATTTTTGATTACGGAGCACCAAAGCCTGCAAACTAGAAGTGATCACTGTTGTTATGGATTGCTTCCATCATCCTAAAGCACGACTCTGACCTGCTTTGCTGCTAGTTTCCTTGATAGACCTGCATGTTTTGTAAAATGGGAATGGGTGGCTGAATCTCCCCCCAGAAAATCTATGATGACATTTTATTGGATGGAATATTTATTTGCCCAAGAGGGATGGATGAGTCAACAAAAAATCTTGAAACTTTTGGTAGAGACATGCATGGATTTTGATATAAAAATAAAGAAGAGAAGAAAAGAAGCAGTATTTTGACATTTTTTGGCAAGGTGATCAATCGCAGTGGTCCCTCACAACTGTAAAACAACGTGAGCACTGGTAATACATCTGAGAGACTGCTGTAATCTTTTACACTCATTGCAAGCACATTAGGGGACTTAAAAACTCTCTGTAGTGGCCTAGCCTCTTAGACAAGTATCATTAGATTATGGAGAAGAACACTCTGTGCATGTTTTGGGGGAAACCAAGCTCAATTAGACAAAGTACTCCTTTAGCTGTTAAATTAAAACATGGGATTAGGGAGATGGTGCTCTGTGAGCTTATAAAACTGCTTTTACTGTCAATTGCAAGCCTCTTACTCCAGTCGATTTGTCAGGAGTGAACGATTTACAAAGAAAAAAGGTGTTTGTTTCACCCAGAAGGCCATAGATAAAAAAACATGCAACAACCCATCTGAATTTCACTATCAACACGAGCGAATAAAAAGCTAAATAAATGCGAATTTATAACCGAAACAGAGTTATATTCTTGCTACGGCTCAATTCACATCGTTCTTTCTGTCGTCTCATGTTAACTTGTATGCAGAGTAGTCTCCCTGGCCCTTTTGAGCAAGGAGCCACTTGGTCCACAGATGGCAAACAGGCTGTCATTTGTATTCACAGTGATGCTGAGGACAGACGGGTGTGACATTTCACAGGAAGACGTCTGTGCCCACAGATCCCTGGCTCGCCTTGGTGAGGGAAAGTGTCACCCATCACGCTGTATCAGTGATGGAGCTCCTGGAGTATGCAGACATGGAGCCTATGTTGCCCGTCTACTGACGTGAAATCAGGGTAAAATACTCTAAAAAACAAGAAAGCTGGATGTTTTATTTAACAGAACGAGTAAGAAAAGCAGCGAGAAGCCACACCGCATGCCTCTCCTTTAATTTACCAGTCTGCATTCTCCTTTACGATTGAAACGAGAGGGTGACGTGAGGGGTATTCAGTTGATTCTGCAACTTGGTGCCACTCAATTTTAAACACTGGACGTTTAAAGGAGCAGTGTGTAGGATTTAGTGGCATCTAGCGGTGTAGTTGCAGATTGCGACCCCCGCCACTCACCCTCCTGTTCCAAGTCTGAGGGAGGAACTACTTTGTGACGACAAATGGATGAACCAGAGCCAGTGGTTCATTCTAAGGTAACAAAAACATTAAAAAATCCTATTTTTAGGTGATTATACGCTAAAGAAAACGCGATTATTATCATCATTATATTTAATTCCTTCCATATTCTGTAAATAGAGCCTCTTAAATCTTTAAACACACTGGACCTTTAAGTAAATGAACATAGTTCCCTAAATGTCAAACTGCATTTGTACTTTGTGTGCAGTGAAACGCAACCCAGTGTCGTAGTAACTACCTCTACTTAAATCCTAACGAACCAGCCGTCCCATCCTTCCACAGTCTCTCTTAAATTTAAAAGCATAAAATACTTTTGTAATTGATTTTTCCGTGTCGCTGTTGTTGATCTCCGCTTCTGGGAAAGCTTCCACCATCTCCTATAAGTGGGTGGAGTTCATTTTTAAAAGCCTGCCGTGTGTTCATATATTAATTTATTTATTTCCCTCAATCATTTAAAAATGTAAATTGTCACAGAGATACTGGAAGCAGGTGTCCCATTTGTCAGCCGTGTTCATACGAGTCAGTGAGACTGGAAACCAATTTCCTGTGAAGTCATATTTAAACCATTCTAGTTATGAAAGTGAAGCTGCTATTTTTCAGATACTGTTCATGGCTCTATTGACTGAGCGCCACAGTCTTGCAACAAAATGATACGTCTGTCAAGGAAGGAGCACTCTGCTCGACACTGAATGGTTTTAACAAGGTGAAAGCCTTGTGTGTTCTCTTACTGCTGCTAAACAGTCAATGCCACAAGGGTGAAATTAATGGCTTTTGGAAAAGGACCTGATATAGAAAGAGTGCTTAATTTACTAAGCCACCTGAGATTCAGGTTGAGTGAAAGCAGGCCCGATCCCTGGTGACACACTTTTTTGTCTTAGTGACAGCGTGTGTGTGTGTGTGTGTGTGTGTGTGTGGTGTCCTTTGTCTGTTCATGTGTGTGCACCTGGATCCCTCGAGCTTTGGGCTGCACTCCTGAGTTGTCATTCACGATCTTTAGACAGCACCATGAAAGCAACATTTTGCAAGATTTGGCTTCTTTTTTTTTGCAATTCACCAACAATTCCAGGGTTTGTTATCCTCACACATTAGTTCTGATCAAAAAATAGCAAGGTAAAACATTAAAACAGATGCTATGAGGCCGAGCAGGCTCCTGCTGTGACACGTTACCATCCAAAGGAAAATCCAAAGTCCATGTTGTAAGGTGTATAATTAATCGGAATAGTAACAACAAACTTAAATAGGAATAACTTGACGAACTGAACTATGTGATATGATATGAAACGTGATAATAAATAGTGACATGGTTAACAGAAGTGGAGTTTCATAGTGCAGGAACAGGCATACAGGGCATAGGATAGAAATGACACATGCGTGTGGCATCGAAATGATTCTGAAGTCGTTATCTGGAGGTAAAATAGTTACATAATGTCGCTTTGAAGCGAATTCAACTGTCCTCTTTTGTCTCTTCTTCTTCTCTTTCTCCTCCTCTTTCTGTTTTTGTCCTTCAGAGTTAGACAGTGGCAGATGTGAGGAGTCATGCTAACATGTCTGCCTGCCTGTCTAGCTAAACGCTTGTATCCATGCCTGTCTATCTGCTGGCCCTTATCATTTATCTCCTGCTGTGGACCGACCTACTGAGACGAGCTACTGCTGACATTGACGAGCACCGCCCAGCTGTCACTCTCTCTCCCTCTGTCACTTTCTGCCTTTGTTTGGCTGCTTACTGCTTCTTCCTCTCTTGTCATGACCACTTTTTTAAAAATAAATCCATGCACTGCTGGCAAACCAGATGCAAAAGCAAGTTTCTTTATTTTAAAATCATATTCTGCCAGAGCTGCAGGGGGTCGGTGCACCACTGCATTGTATTGATTTATTAATGAAAGCTGCATTAATATTGATGGTTATTCAAGGACAGTTATCTTTTTAAGTTAATATGCATTATGGATGTGGAAGAAACGCATGGCCCTGCCAAATTTAAATGAGCTATTTAAGACATGAACTGAAGTGGAGGCTCTGGTGACTCGGTGACCTTTGACCCTTTGTGCCTAACGGAGTTATACAGCTGTATCTACCTGAAATTAGCTTTTTTTTTTTGACAAAGTATTTCCAAGCAGATATCAATTAATGAAAGGTGATGGATCATAAACTCATGACAACTGTACTGAGGATGAGTTTCTAGATAACTTGCCCCTTCAAAATATATCAAGGCTTAGATTAATGCATAATTAACAGTGTGGCCGCTTTGATTGACAGTAGGTGCCTTTACAGGTGGATTTTTTTGAGCATCCAGCTCGCCTCAGGTCCACACACGATCCTCGTCTTTGTCAGATTTTGAAGGCTGAAGTCGAAACTCTAATGGCCATAATGTAAATCATCTATATGGTTGTTACATCATTCAGGAGAGTGCTGGAGAGAAAATTTTGTACAGAACTGGGAAAAACACGTCCAGATCCAACGTCTCCTCCCACTTCACCACTCTATTTAATCAGAGGACACCAGCAGCATCGCCCATACAGATGTGGAGTGCAGGGATTTTTCAGTTCTTACAAAATATTTCATAAAAAGCAAACAGATGTTCATAACTACAGCAAATGTGAGTCTTTAGACTTGAGTCTGATATAATTTCAGTGGGAAATTATGTCAAATTGTGACTATAAAAAAGTTGAGAAGACTTTAAATACTGCACCATAATGTGCATACGTAATATTATTCTAGGTTCCCGGACAAGTTTGTGCTTTAACAAACATGTAGAATCAGGCTATAGATGCATCCCTGCATAATAATTACATGATAATGACTCTGAGCAACTTTAGTTATTAAAAATCCAGAGTATCCGAGTCCCATAAGAATTTACAACCCCTGAAGTCTACCCCCTGAAAATTGATTGCAGTTGCCATGTCATGCAGTGCGTTTACACAACTCCATCATTAGGATTTACTGCAGCATGTCTCATTGCTTCAGTCAGCTTTGTGGGCAACCCATCACGCAGTGACCTTGAGCCGCCTACCTGAACACAAGCCATGGCACTGTTTCTACAGAGCAAGTGTACTACTACAGGGTGATGCAGAGTCCATTTACCCGACAATACCCTGCTGTACAGTCTGGCATCACAGTGGCTTGGCTTTATGGGCTATAAAACATTACTGTGGTTGCAAACATATATTAAAAGACACAGTAGAACATTGCAGTGGTTTCCTGCACACTGCACCCTTCTTAACAGCACGTGTTACCTAGAATTCAAATGAAAGAAAGGCTCGATTTGCTGAATAAAGGCGTATCTCGACATATCTCACTGTCCATATGAAACTGCAAAGTGAACTTTGAAAGCTCATTTTGGCTGTTTACTGTTTGTCCTCTGGGTATGATTGATGGCTCTTTTTTTTTAGCAGACAATTAGCAAAGTACTGGCTGTGTGACCTTCCACCAACAGCCGCTTTAAAAAACGTAACGATCGATTAAAAAAGATCATCGTTCACTGGCAGAAATCCCACATAAAGATCTTTACATAAATCTAATTAACTGGAAAAACGGACTGTTTAAAAAGCAGAGGTGGGAACACTTCTCTCTGTAGATTGTTTTTGAAGTAATTCTATTACACTCAGGTCGGTTCATTAAACTACCTCAGAGTACTGCGAGGCAGAGCGTAGCCGGAGTACTGATTTTCCATAACATATCTACTCTGCAACAGTACTGCAGCACTTCTTGCGGCTTCTTCTGCTTTTTCTTGCAAAGTACTGTTGTTACACTCATGCACGGTCCCTTAAAACATGAAATAGAGGCCGTAGTCTAAATTTATCCCAACGATTCTTCTTGTGGCTGCACTAAACGAGGCAATCATACCAAGGCGATGTCTGTAATATCGGCGCACTCATTGTGCTGACACATCTGACCAAGGTCAAACATGACAGCATGCCCGTGGGTGAATACCCTACTGCTCTCATTGTGTTTCAAATGACAGACTGAAAGCATTAGAGACAACTAATAGAGAATATTAAACTATCTCACTGGAACTATCAGCCTCTGTGGTGGGAATAAAAGTTGACGATATAGTTTTTAATTTGTGCCCCAGCAATGCTGTGGCCATTAATTATAATTAACGTGCCATGTTTATTAAGGTGTATATATATTCTTTTCCTTCCTAGGATGTTAATTAAAGAGTAAAATGCAATAAAATGAAATAAAGGTCATCCCAGAGAGAGAGAGCTGAAACATTAGTGATAATAACTTATGCTTAAATCATGCTTTTAATGTGTTAAACTGAGTGATTTTTATTTCTCTACTATTCCAGTGTTTTTGTTACTCTCTCTAATGGATGGAAATGCAATGTTTCAAATGATATACGCCTTTGTGCAACATAAAACACTAGGTATAACCATACTGGTAGTGATACTAACATATTGGCAGCTTTCTGATGACTCTCCCCTCAAGGTTCAGAAAGTAAACTGTCACTTAAGATCGTCACGCCACTGCGCAGAAAGGACAAAAGCACAACTAACTCTGCCCTGTCACAACAAAGCACCGCTCCTCTTCCTTTAGGTGTCTTCTGGAGAATTTCATTTATAAGACACGTGTGCTCGTAGTGAAGACAAATGTGATTTTTGTACATAAAACACACAACTGTCACAAGATCTGATTACATGTGATGCATGTACGTTGCCGTTTCATCACAAACTTTAGGCACGGCAGACGATGATTCAATCAAAGTGCTGTCCTGCAGAGCACAGGACATATTGAGTTTTCTCTGGTGTGGTTTAGAAGATGCAGTGATAGATGCTGCGGTTATGAAGTCGCGTGGCACAAAATCTCTAAATTTATTCAATCCTCTGCTTCTTTCATTCTCAGGATTTTCTTTTACGCTTCATACAAAGGTACATCATTATCAGCTCAGTGCTTCAGATTAGTGGCATTTTGTCTTCAGGCAAGAGTAGAGGAATTGGTTCAATTGATCTTTTAGTCAATCAGCGTAGTTTCCCACCTACTAACCCCTGGGGTCCCATTCATCTCCTGTGTGGACAGTCGAAGCAGAGGCTGAACTTAAGATATACAGCCAATTGACAGCAATTCTGCTGACAGAGGTGGAGACAGTTTGTGACTGTAAGAAGGAAACACACACACACACACACAGATCCAGCAGTTACTGCAGGGTGTGTGTGAATGTAAATGGTCAGAAATGGTCCCTCATTAAAATACATGCTTAGAGTGTTAAAACCATAGCTCCTGCAAATCATAGAGACCCTCAGGGAATGCAATCAATTCTGGAGATGAATGGGAAATTCAATGCATGACTTGGAAAGCACTCATAAAACATAATGGGCAATTTCAAAACAAATTAAAGGACTGTCAATTAGCTTTCATAATGGCATTTTAAGACTTGGAATGGAGCAAAAGGTGCTCCAAGCTCACTGCGCCAAAGTGGTTTTGGATACATTGCGCACATCTACACCTGTAGCCTACCTTAATGAGTTTGCACCTAATCTGAGCGGACACCATGTGGCTGTTCCGCAGGTTCCCCACTCGGAACATGAGGCACAACTTCCCGTCCCGTTGCGAAATGACCGCGTCCTGGCTGAACATCAGCGTCTCTGCGCGCTTCTTCGGCTGCGACATCTTGATGAACATGCAGCCGATGAGAAACGCGTCCACGATGGACCCCAGCAGCGACTGGAAGAGGAAGAGGATGATGCCCTCCGGACACTTCTCGGTGATGTAGCGGTAGCCGTAGCCGATGGTCGCCTCCGTCTCGATGAAAAACAGGAACGCGGAGGGAAAGTTGTACACGTTGGCGACGCACGGGGTGTAGGACGAGTCGTGGCCACCGTGGCTCAGGTCGCCGCGGATGTAGGCGATCACCCACCACATAGAAGCCATAACCAGCCATGCAACTGTGTAAGTGAGGATGAAGATGAGTAGGTTCCAGCGCCACTTGAGATCCACCAACGTGGTGAAGAGATCGGAGATGTATCGGCTGGTCTCCCCGCCAAGGTTACCGTGCTGGACGTTGCAGCGGCCGTTCTTCTCCACAAACCGCTGCCTCTTTCTCTTCACCGGTGCGGAAAAAGTAATGCCGTGGTTGGTGTTTACCACCTGGTAGTCCTCGCCAAATTTCCTCCGTATGGCTGACATTGTATGAATCACCTTAGTTGTGACAAGCAATCAATACTTGTGCAGAATCGGGGATCTTTACGCAAGTTTGGTACTCCCTGTACCCCGCAAAAAAAAAAAGAAACAAACCATGCGATCACACTCAGCGCGCCACACGCATCCTGTGAGATGGAGATGCGTCTCTCTCCTGTAAATTAACCGTAAGTGAGCAGAGATTCTGCGCAATACATGATTCAGTCGGTCCTTTTACGCAAAGGAGTCTCCTGCGAGTGCCAACTTTTTTTCTTTTTTGTCCAGGTCTCAATCACACGGCAAAACAACAACAAGAAAAATATAATTTGATTTCAACACAAAATCTGTGGTTGAAATAGCTCCAAGGCTGCGTCCTTGGTAGGTCCACTGAGGTATTGTTATTCGATAACGCCGTGGATGTGAGTGGCTTACCCTGCCTGAGGGAACGAGCTCTGGTAGGAGTGACTTAAAATTAAAGAGTGTGGACGAACTGCAGCACGGGTGGCAAATTTCCCTTTCATGAGGGGTGGGGGAGTTGAAGTAGGGTTACAGAGAGGAGAGCGTTTTTTATTTTTTTTTATTTTTTGGCTTGTATCCAATCAGGTAGAAGACAGAGCAAGTGAAACCAACCGTGGGCATCCTTTTTTTAAAAAAATCTTTCTATACATTGTCTTGAGGAGAGCACAGTCCTATAGAAATGCTTATTCTAAGCACTTAGGATTGGTGGTTATTTAGTTCCCCCTAGTGTTACTGCAGTGGAAGTGAGCCTGAGACAATAACTATTGATATGAGGCACTGTAGAGTGCTCCACTGATTCAGACAGATGGGGGAGAAATGTTTCAACTAAACAACACATGTCCACTTGAATATTATAGTGTCCTCATGGGGTCATTATCTGTTTCCACAGTCAGATTATGGCACCATCTCTGTGCTCTTCTAGGTGTGATATCTTACCAGCTGTAAGATTATATCTTACCTCTGTGAATGCAGGTAAATGGCACTAATGCCAAGCTGGAATACGTGCAGTATGTTGCAGTACTGTGCTTTCCTCTGTAGCTATTTCATCACTGTCGATTTGTCATTTTTCACACTCAGTGAAACAGCTCACGTACGTCGCTTCCTTTTTTCTTTTTTCTTTTTTTAATCAGCTGAAAATGAAGGTTGATACAGAAAAGAGGGAGAAACATCCAGTTGGATTTAGTCCCAGGACAGCAGGAAATGAGGCGTTCCACACAATGAATTGGTGTGTGTATGAAAAAATAAATGACAATGAAAATAGAATGTGGTGGTGGGGAGGGGGGTTTTACTGGCTGAAGTTTTCTGGATTTGAACATAATGATAATGTTGATTTTTGTGTGTGTGTGTGTGTGTGTGTGTGTGAACAGAGGACGCTGTGAGGATGTGGGAGTTGAACCGTAGCCACAGAGGAACAGAGCCGTACTTTTAACCTTTGCATCAGTGGTTTTTGTTATTTTTATTGTGATTCACCCAACAGATGTACTGAACACGATGAGTCTGCAAACCCGTATCTAACAACAGATGAGCGATTTGATGAGTCAACTCAAATATAATGCACCACAGTCTCACTGAACTGTATATTTCATTTATTTATTTAATTTGTCGCTCTGAGCTCCTCAGGAGCTAAATTTGAACTCACGTGTCATGAACTCATGACTGTATGTCACTGTGCTGATGAGTGGCAGTTGCAAGCAGATAATGAAAAGCACATTTATTCAGTTAATGATTAAAGATGTCTAAAGCACTAAGACTGTTTTTGCTCTTGTGTTAAGTGTGCAGTTGTGTGAACTGCAGTAGAAAAAGGAAAACAAACAGTGCGCCTTCAAATATGTGCTGATATTAAATATAAAATGAAAATGCATCTGTGGGAAAGGAAAAAAGCTTTCAAGGATTATTATGCAAGCAATCAAAAACACACACCAGTCCTACCGAGCTTCAAATGTAGTGCCTCAATGTTCAAAAGGAAAGGACACTCATCAGAGAGACACAATCCTTTCTGTTCAGTCTAAAGAGCAACACAGATTCTTTTCTTAAAGTCTGAACAGTGAGAGTTACAGTCTCTATTTCATGCATGGATCATTATTAGGACGCCTTACCCCAACCACCACCTTTTATTTAGGAATATGTATGAGCCCCAGTTAAGAGACCCAATCCGCAACAAAAAACACGAAACACTGTACTCAACACGTAACAATATGCTCATATTGCACATTAAATTATACATGAGAAACTCTGCTACAAGCACCTACAAGTCATATTTACACACACCAAACACAACTCCAGACAAACGATGTGTCATATGAAAGCTGAGACTATGACGATTCCAACAGTTACATAAACTCAGTAAACCAGCAGCCAAAGAATTTTTTTTTATTATTTTTTTATTATGACACCAAACACCAAAATGATTGAAAGAGATCTAGTTCTTTGTGTTATGTGTACACATATAGTGCAGACAGGACTACAATACAGTTATTGAAGTCCTGTCTGCACTATATGTTGTATGTTTCATGTAGCACCATAGTCCTATAGGTCGAAACACTGTCTTGTTTCACTGTGCACTGTGTTGAAATGACAACAAAACCATGACTAATGTACAAAAACAGAAAAACAAACAATAGCTCCTAAATTAGATATACAGCCTAATCAGAATCGCTTGTACATACATTTATAATATAGTATATAGGGACATGAGTATTTTATTTCAAACATGTAAAGCTACCAAAAAAATAAAATAATACTATAAAAATAAGAAAATGAAAAAGAACACGGTCAAGCCTGTACACGCAGCAACTCAATTGTTAATTTCCTCTTAACCCGCAAGTTTAATCATACATGTTCAAAGGGGAGTAGGAAGAAGTGTACACTCATATATTCCTACTCCTTCTCCTCATTATTATATTATTATATCATTATTTATGATATATAGTATCTATCTATAGTATAAGTACATAAATAAATAAAATGATTGTTTTTTGTGTTTATTGTGTAGGTTATAGATATTTCTGTCTGTTTATTGTGTTGTTGTTTTTTTGCCTTTTCTACTTTTTTTTCTAATTCTGTAGTGTATGCTACACTTTCCTCTGCTGCTGTAACAAGTACATTTCCCCGTGGTGGGATGAATAAAGTATATCTAATCTAATCTAATCTAATCAATTTTTTTGTAGTAATTAACTTAAGAGACTTAAAATAATAATCAACTTCAATCAAAAATAGCTTAAATGATGGTGACAGAGAGCTGCGTGACGCCATGTGTCTGTTTATTACACTGCACTGTTCATGTTAATGTGTCCTGTGTGTTTACATTACTATACTCTTTTTATATATCATGCCACTGTTATCCTCAGTACTTGTCTGTTTTGAAGGTTGAATGTTTTTCGTGTTTATTGTGTATGTTATAGATATTTCTGTCTGTTTATTGTGTTGTTGTTTTTTTGCCTTTTCTACTTTTTTTTTTAATTCTGTAGTGTATGCTACACTTTCCTCTGCCATGTCCCCATGGTGGGATGAATAAAGTATATCTAATCTAATCAATTTTTTTGTATTAGTAATTAACTTAAGAGACTTAAAATAATAATCAACTTCAATCAAAAATAGCTTAAATGATGGTGACAGAGAGCTGCGTGACGCCATGTGTCTGTTCATTACACTGCACTATTCATGTTGATGTGTCCTGTGTGTTTACATTACTATACTCTTTTTATATATCATGCCACTTTTACCCTCAGTACTTGTCTGTTTTGAAGGTTGATTGTGTTTATTGTGTAGGTTATAGATATTTCTGTCTGTTTATTGTGTTTTTCTACTTTTTTTTTCTAATTCAGTAGTGTATGCTACACTTTCCTCTGCTGCTGTAACAAGTACATTTCCCCGTGGTGGGATAAATAAAGTATATCTAATCTAATCTATTTTTTTTTTTATTAGTAATCAACTTCAATCAAAAATATCTTAAATGATGGTGATGAATCACATGCAAATACACTTTACATTACACTGCACTGTTCATGTTAATGTATCCTGTGTGTTTACATTACTATACTCTCTTTTATACATCATGCCACTTCTTTTTACCCTCAGTACTTGTCTGTTTTGAGGGTTGAATGTTTTTCGTGTTTATTGTGTAGGTTATAGATATTTCTGTCTGTTTATTGTGTTGTTGTTTTTTTGCCTTTTCTACTTTTTTTTCTAATTCTGTAGTGTATGCTACACTTTCCTCTGCTGCTGTAACAAGTACATTTCCCCGTGGTGGGATGAATAAAGTATATCTAATCTAATCTAATCTAATCAATTTTTTTGTAGTAATTAACTTAAGAGACTTAAAATAATAATCAAGTTCAATCAAAAATAGCTTAAATGATGGTGACAGAGAGCTGCGTGACGCCATGTGTCTGTTCATTACACTGCACTGTTCATGTTAATGTGTCCTGTGTGTTTACATTACTATACTCTTTTTATATATCATGCCACTGTTATCCTGAGTACTTGTCTGTTTTTATTCTATAGTGTATGCACACTTTCCTCGGCCATTTCCCCATGTTGGGATGAATAAAGTATATCTAATCTAATCTATTTTTTTTATTAGTAATTAACTTCATCATCAAAAATAGCTTAAATGATGGGTGATGAATCACATGCAAGACACTTTACATTACACTGCACTGTTCATGTTAATGCTCCGGTGTGTTTACATTACTATAGAGCCTGTGGGGTTACTTGTGTCCCCCCTCCCTCCCTCCTCCCTCTCTCTCTCCCCCCCCTCCCTCCCTCCCCTCCTCGCCTGTCTCCTCTCACGACCCGTCCGCCGCTCTCGCACCCATAATTCCCCGCGCCAAGACAAGATGGAAAAAAGCAGCGACCGCTGGAGACAATGTTTTGGCACCTTGCTCGACTGCAAAGAACAAGGAAAACAAAACCTTGGCGCCTTCAAATATCGGTGCTTGATATTCACATATTAAACTGAAAATGCATCTGTGGGAAGAAAAAAAAGCTTTCAAGGATTATTATGCAAGCAATCAAAAAAACACATCAGCCTAGCCGAAGTCAATTAGTGCCTCAATGTTCAAGGAAAGGACACCATCAGAGAGACACAATCCTTTCTGTTCAGTCTAAAGAGCAAACAACGATTATTTTCTTAAAGTTGGAATAGTGAGAGTACAGTCTCTATTTCACTTTAAGGGTACGCCTTAACCCCAACCACCATACCTTTGATTTAGGATATGTTTGAGCCCCAGTTTGAGAGACCCAATTCGCAACAAAAAACACAAAACAACGGTACTCACACGTAACAATATGCTCAATTTTACATTAAATTATACATGAAAAACTCTGCTCAAGCACCTACAAGTCATATTTACACACAAAACACAAATCAGACGAAACGATGTGTTCAATATGAAAGCTGACTATGACGATTCCAACAGTTACATAAACTCAGTAAAACCAGCAAGCCAAAGAATTTTTTTTTTTTTTATAGACACTAAACACCAAAAATGATTGAAAGAGATCTTTTTCTTTGTGTTATGTGTACACTATAGTGCAGACAGGCTACAATACAGTTATGAAGTCCGTCTGCACTTATGTTTGTATGTTTCATGTAGCACCAAGTGCCTATAGGTCGAAACAACTGTCTTGTTTCACTGTGCACTGTGTTGAAATGACAACAAACCATGACTAAGGTCAAAAAACCGAAAAACAAACAATATCTCCTAAATTAGATATACAATCAAAATCAGAAGCTCGCTTGTACTACATTAATAAAATATAGATAATATGGACATAGTATTTTTATTTCAAACATGTAAAGAAGCCAAAAAAATAAATAAAATAAACATAAAAATAAGAAAAAATGAAAAAAGAAAACAGGTCAAGACCGGTACAACGAGCAACACATAGTGTTAATATTCTCTTAACCATGTGCAAGTTACATATACTGTTCAAAGGGGATAGGAAGAATGTCACTCATATATTCCTTATTCCGATTCATTCTCTCTCCTCATTAAGTATCTTTAATAAATCATTATGAAGATTAGAGTATCTACTTATAGTATAAGTTACAAATAAATAATAAAATGATTGTTTTTTTGTGTTTAGTGTGTAGGTGTATAGATAGTTTCGGCTGTTTATGTTGTGTTTTGTTTTGTTTTTTTTTTTGCCTTTTCTCTACTTTTTTTTTGTTTTCTAAATTCTGTAGTGAATATGCTACACTGTCCTCTGCTGCTGAACAAGTACAATTTCCCCTGGTGGGATGAAGATAAGTATAATCTAAATCAATATAACTAATCGAAAAATACAAATCATTTTGTTTTGGTAGTATATTAACTTAAGAGACTTAAAACTAATAATAACTTCAAATCAAAATAGCTTAAATGAATGGTGACAGAGGCTGCGTGACGCCATGGTCGTCGTTTCGTACACTGCACTGTTCATGTTAATCATCCTGTGTGTTACATTCTATACTCTTTTATACATCATGCCACGTTCTATCTATTATACCATCCTCAAGGACGTTTGTCGTTTTGAAGGTTATTTGTTTTTTGTCGTGTTTATTGTGGAGGTTTATAGATATGTCGGTCTGTTTAGTTGTGTTTTTTTACGATTTTTGTTTTTCTAATTCTGTAGTGTAATGCTACACGTTCCTACCTGCTGCTGTACAACAAGTTCTTCCCCCCTGTGGTGGGATAAAAGAAAGTTATGCTAATCTAATCTATATTTTTTTTATTAGTAATCAACTTCATCAAAAAGGCTTAAAAATGATGGTGACAGAAGAGCTGCGTACGCCATGTGTCTGCTTCATTACACTGCAACTTTCTGTGTTAAATGGTGTCCTTGGGTTGTTTTTTTTTGGCCTTTGTTTCTCGACTTTTTTTTAATGTCTGTAGTGATGCTACACTTCCATCTTCTGTATGCCATTTCCCCATGGTGGGATGAAAAAGTATAATCATCTAATCTAATCTAATTTTTTTTTTAATTAAGTAATGAACTTAATCAAAAATTCTCTAAATGATGGTGATGAACACACAACACACGCATCACTTTACATTACACCGCACTTTCATGTTAATGTACCTGTGTGTTTACATTACTATCTCTTTTTATTAATCATGACACTTTTGTATTCCTCAGTACTGGGCTGTTTGAAGATTGAAAGTGTTTAGTGTGTAGGTTATAAGATATTTCTGTCTGTTTATATTGTGTTTTTCTTATCTTTCTACGTTTTCAATCCGTAGTGTATGCTACACTTTCCCGCTGCTGCTGTAACAAGTACATTTCACCCCGTAGGGGATGAAATAAAGTATATCTAATTCTAATCTATTTTTTTTATTAGTAATTAACTTAAGAGACTTAAAATAATAATCAACTTCATCAAAATAGCTTAAATGAGGGTGACAGAGAGCTGCGGACGCCATGTGTGCTTCATTACACACTGCACTGTTCAGGATAAGTGTCCTGTGTGTTTACATACGATACTCTTTGTATATATATCAGGGCCACTTTTATCCTCAGATACTTGTCTGTTTTAAATTAAAATAAAGGTTGATTGTGTTTATTGTGTAGGTTATAGACGAATGTCTGTTTTTTTTGTGTTTTTCTACTTTTCTTTTCTAATTCTGTAGTGTATGCTACACTTTCCTCTGCTGCTGTAACAAGTACATTCCCCCGTGGTGGGATAAATAAAGTATCTATCTAATCATTATCTATTTTATTAGTAATAACTTCAATCAAAATAAGCTTAAATGATGGTGACAGAGAGCTGCGTGACGCCATGTGTCTGTCATTACACTCACTGTTCATGTTAATGTGTCCTTGTTGTTTTTTTGCCTTTTCTATTTTTTCTATTCTGTAGTGTATGCTACACTTTCTTTCTCTTCCATTTCCCCCATGGTGGGATGAAATAAAGTAAGCTAATCTAATCTATTTTTTTTTTGTATTAGTAATTAACTTAAGAGACTTAAAATAATAACAGCTTCAATCAAAAATAGCTTAAATGATGGTGATGAATCACATGCAAAGACACTTTACATTACACTGCACTGTTTCAGTTAATGCATCTGTGTGTTTACATTCTATAGAGCCCTGGGGTTACTTGTTGTTTTATTTGTATCATGGTCAACTTTCTTTTGTAATATTATTTATATTTGGTCACTACTCTTGCAATAATATTATTATTTGTATCATGATCACTTTCTTTGCAATATTTCTTACACTATGGTCACTTTACATTACAAAACTCTTTTTATACATCATGCCACTGTTATCCTCAGTACTTGTCTGTTTTGAGGGTTGATGTTTTCTGTGTTTATTGTGTAGGTTTAGATAGTTCTGTTCTGTTCTGTTTATTGTGTTTTTCTACTTTTTTTTTCTAATTCGTAGTGTATGTTACACTTTCCTCGGACGCTAATAACGTAAATTTCCCCGTGGTGGGATGAATAAAGTAAATCTAATCTAATCTAATCTATTTTTTTTATTAGTAATTAACTCAATCAAAATACTTAAATGATGGTGATGAATCACATGCAAAGACATCTTACATTACACTGTTCATGTTAATGCATCTCGTGTGTGTTTACATTACTATAGAGCCTGTGGGGTTACTTGTGTCCCCCCTCCCGCTGTCCCCCCTCCCTCCCTCCCCCTCCGCTTCTCCCTCCCACCCGCTCTCCTCGCCCGTCTCTCGCCCCATGTCTCCGCCGCGCCAAGCAAATGGAAGACCCGCGAGCCCGCATGCGCCTGACACACATGTTGCCTTGGCTCCGAAAAAAAACAAAACAAAAAAAAAAAAACAAGGTGTCTCATAGACCTATAGCACGTTGGCAGAGGAGGAGCGTTGAAAGCTTAATGAATTGCAAAGTAGCCAACAGCTTTTACAGTGACAAGTAACGATTTGTTCATGTTGTTGGAATGAAAAAACAACACAAAAAAAACAAATAGCCCCTGTAACTTCACAGTTGTGCTTCTGAGTGACACCACAATAATAGTATATCATAATAGTAGCAATATCTGGATAACTAATTATTGCGTGGCATTTCAGTGCTGCTCCTAGAGGAGAGCAGCTGCTTTGCTACTTATGCTGAAAAGACTGTGGAGGCGAGGTAAGAAGTGGAACAAGAGTCCACCCAATAAACCAGCACAGGCCTCAACAAGAAGATTTTTATCATCTTGTGGCTGAGCTGCGCCTGTACAGTCCAACGGTAGCATCAGGACGTTCAAATGAGTGCAGACCAAATAGATTCAGTCTTCTCTTAATCATAGGCCCAGAAATCAACAACAGAACACCCCCTACAGAGCAGCAATAGAACCAAAGCAGAGACTGTTGGACTGAGGTGAGCTTGACATTATGTAACACTGAATCACTGATCAACAGGTTTGACCTTTTTTTACAAATAAATAAAAGGTAGAAAAACCCCCAAGGAAGAAATGAAAAAAATATAAAAAGTATAAAACCAAATAGGGGGGACACGTCAAAAAATGATCAATACATGAAAAATCATCTTTTTTTCTCTTATCCACTTTACATGTACTATGGCTTTCTGGGACTTACTCACAGCGCATAGCATTTTAATTACTGCTCTTGGCCGAACTACAACCTGAAACACTGTGTGTGGTGTGCCGCCATTGAAAAAGGTCATGCTGGAGAAGTTTTTCAACCACGGCCGCCTCCGCAAACAATGGAACGACCTCGCACAATCTTCTAGGAAAAGGTGAACTTGCCAAGTGATGCCTGGGCAGCATTGATGCAAACATGTCGTCATTCAAGCACCACGCAACTCTGGTGTCAGTATTTCACTACAAAAAGTGGCTGATGATACAGCTTCAGGTGCATTCAGGTGGGGGACTTTTGGGGTCTCCGGATGGAAGGGTCAAGCGCGCGCGCTCAGATTTGGGAAAGGGATGAGAAATTTGGCCTTTGCAGCTCACAATTGGGGAGGTAACAACATGTCTGGTGGGAGACGCTGCATTCCCATACCTGATAAGCACCTACCGGATAGAACCTAACCCATAAAAAGAAGGATTTTCAATTGACACGACCTCAGAGTGAGGATGGGGGGTGAAATGCCTTTGGCATTCTCGGCGTCACGTTGGGGATTTTCCACCGGAGGAGTAACCTGGAACATCACGGATGGACACACTGGTGATGGCAGCATGCTCCATGCACAATTTCCCCAAGAATCCTCCTGAAGCTCCATAGTGAAAATGTAGCAGCTGCAGAAGAGCAGAGGAACGTGAAATACACATGGCACCCGGTAACGAAACATGGGGAGGGAAACACACCATCATTCGAGCCTAGTGCTGTCAGAAGAGCTTGGCTACTTTCGAAAAAAAAAAAAAAAAAAAAAACCTCCGGAGAGAAGCGGAGAGAGCGAACACGGAGCGACTACAGGCACGTTTCAGACACCAACTGCGGTCATGTGTAGGTGAGTAGGAGGGAGGGGGCACACAGGCTGGACGAGTTGGGTTTTTATTTTATGGTTTTGAGCTTTGTGGAGATTTAGAGCGACGGACGGAGGAGATGCAGAGAGAGAGAGAGCATCATTGTTTCTGTTGCATGGGCCGTAATGCGGCAGCTAACCCAGCTAGCTCATGGGGCAGCGTTTGATTGTTTGAAACTTTACCTTCCCGTAAAGCGTACACTTTTTTAAAAATTAAAGCCCTCCTCCACCTCCTCTTGCTTTTTTCCTTCCCCCCTCTCTCTAGCTTTTAAAAGTGACCGCGGTGAAATCCGGCTAAAGTTAGCGAACAATAAATAGAGGCGCCAGACAGATTTGATTTCACGAGCGTCATCAAAAAAGCTTGATTCGTGTCGCCTTTTAAAAAAACAAAAAACAGTTTTAATCCGCGTTCATCACGTTTATTTAACTCAAACTGTTTTTTAATTTGCTCCTTGGTTGTTTTAAATCAAACATAAACGCGTCGGTAGCATCCTGTTAGCTCGCCTCGATAGCAACCAACGTTTCTAACGGCTCAACGTTTTTTTTGTTTGTTTTTCAGACGTTACTCGCTTATTTTAAATGATTTAACGCCGAGTGTCCGTGTAACTTTGTTCACACGGCTCGGTTGTGTGTTGTAAATGTGATTGTTTTGATTTAAAGGGTGAAAAAAAGATGAGTTTGATTGTGTGTGTGTGTCTCGTTGTGGCTAACCGGCGTAGCTAACGATGCTAACTAGCTTTTGGGGAGCTAACTATTATGCATCACAAAAGCTCATCCGCTTTTCTCTTCAATTCACTGTCGTGTTAAAGCCAAATGGTCGGCTCCGGCTAGACTAAACAATAAATTCACACTCTTTGTTTGCTCCCACACACACTCACGTACATCCTTGCCTGCTCATTTGCCTCAAAAAACTGAAATACTGAAGCTGGAGCTAAAAATATCGTTTGTGTTTTTAGTGTGAACCGATTAATTTTCAAGCTTTTTGTATCCATGTCGAGCCTAAAGCTGGCACATGTGTGTGTTATTGTGGTTTGACTGTGCAATGTGTGGATGTGTGCCTCAAATAATATATATATATATATGTTGGCAACAGTCCAACTCACGTGTGCAAGTAGAACAATACGACATGTGAGGTAAATATTTCTTTATTTTTGCTGCTTTGGATTGAATGTCTTTAAATGAACCTCACCTTTTTTAGAACATACTTAATTTATATCTCACTTTGGAGCCTGTTAATCCAGATTTTTTAAACTAAACACACAATGACCGCTTTAATTTGTCTTCTGTTATAATATTCCTGCTGTTTTTGCTTTCAAGCTCTGATGGCTGACCTATCTTTTTCATTTGGGATAGATACTTTATTGATCCCGATAGAAATTTAGTTCAGGTTTGGTCTCTTTTTAAAAATGACAAACTTCGGTATGTTACTCGGAGAAGCTGTGTCAAAAGCTTTGTTTCTTAGTAGTGTGTGCAGTGTGTCTTCATTTACACGAGTTATGATGCCTAAATAACATTCACGTCCACCGTTAAATGTTTCGATATGCTCTGCCGTGTGTCACAAAGCTGAAGAAAGTGGGACTTCTTTTCACTGCTCCTGTAGTTACTACATCTAGCGCTCTCGGTAGTAAAAAAAAAGTAGATAAATCCAATAAATTGCAGAACATTGTAGTGCACACAGGAGAAACTGTGAAACTACTAAATATACTTAATTGGCAAGACTTATGTTGTTGTATTCATGTTTGAAATCACTAATACGTGACTTTATCTCCTCTCTCTTTCAGGATATTCCTCTCCTGCATTCCTCTTTAGATTGATTGCCCTCCTTCTTCCCTGCAAAAAAAAAAGCAAAAGCACCACCATGAGTATTATCCAGGACAAATTAGGCAATGAGTTTTTGCGCAACGGTGGCATGGACCCCAATTTTGCACCAGGTATGCTTATGTTCAGCCACCTGCCGCCCGTCACCAGCTTTACGCGGCTGGCCTCCCAGTCCGTTATGGGCGAGCTCCCTCAGGAAATGATCCTGAAGAAAGAGCGCGACTCGCCGCCGGAACACCAGGGCGCCGCTGCAAACACGGGGGGCTTCCTCCACAGCATGGGCATTAAGCAGGAGCGGCTAAGTGAGCTGGAATACCGTATGCCCCTCTATGGCGGGGGTGGAGGAATAGGGATGAACTGTACTGGAGGGGGCGCGGGGAAGAGTGGTACTGACATGCCGGACATGTCTTTCGGCAACCACCACCAAAATCACCAGAACATGCTCCTGCATGACCTCAGCCTCAGCAACGTTCGTTCCCTCGGAGAACAGGTAAGAAGGCTTTTAAATATTGTTTTGACTGATATCGACGCACGTTCCCTACTTCTACTGCCTCAGCAGGAGTTATAATGCCTTGTTGTTTGACCATAGATGCCTGGAAGACCGGGTAAAGAGCCAAAAGAGTCCTCAGGTAGAAGAGGGCGGAGGAACAACGGGGACGGGCAGGGAGGCAAAGCACGAAGGAAACGCAACGATGCTGCAAAGGTTAATCACTAATCTGCTTCCCTAAAAACAAGTGTTGTTTAACTAAAAACCATCTGTGCATGAAACAAACGGTTGTACGGCTTCAACGCTTTTTAGCTGCGAGATTAATTTGAGTTAAGCGTGCGTGATATGGAAAAGGTAACAGCGCTTGTACTCCTGTACTGACGGTGTTCTCCTCTTTGTAGGCCATGATGATGGATGCAGATGGAGCCTGCCTGTCGCCCAGTTCAAAACCACATATCTGTGAGCACTGTAATGCGGCCTTTCGCAGCTCCTACCACTTGCGCAGACACGTGCTCATACACACAGGTGAGAGGCTTTCGCTGCTCGTCAAGTGCTTTACTTTTTCCCTTTTACTCTCCTTCAGCACCGTCGCTCACGCTGCAGGACATGTTGAGTCAGAAGCAGATGAGGTGCAGCTAAATGAGGCAGTGTCTGTTCTCGCTGCTGCGTAAGAGGAATTTGTATCAAGACTTCTTTTGAAGCTGACAAATCAAATTTGTAGCTAAAGCATGCTTCTGTTGAAGATTCCTGCCCCGCTGAATCTGGTATCATTCTTTCTTACCAGGGTTAGTCACTGGAAACAAAAAGCCAATTCCAAAACAAAATTCATTACATTAAATTAATTGCGCTCGTCACTATCTTCCGCTCTTACTAATTTCCCCTTCACTGTGAGCGCTGCGGGGCCTCTTTTCGAAACCAGACATTCATTAGAGCCAGGGATGACTCAGTGATTACTCATGTGTTTCTGGACATCTTAGTCACTCTCTTTTCTGGGAATTCCTCGCTTTGCTCTTTCAATGTGAGCTCATAAATGGTCTAAAGGAAAATTCAGCTGTTTTTTACAACCCGATGATCTGCAGCCTAGAGTGTTGGTACACAATGTGGACATAGGGGAACTAGTTTTTCTAGGTCCTCGTGCTGTTTGACTGTATATTAACATATGCTGAAGTAACTGCAGAGTCTCATAGGTCTTAGTTTGATGTGTATTCCTGCCTCAGGTGACTCATCGGATGCCACAGCTTCATTGTTATCCTGACCACATAGTCATATGTGGGCTGTGCATTAATTAATGTGATGGGCTGTATGGTTGTATTCTTGATCGCACAGGTGAGAGGCCTTTCCGGTGCAGTCAGTGTAACATGAGCTTCATTCAGAAGTACCTCCTCCAGCGACACGAGAAGATCCACAGTGGTGAGTTTCTCTACTTGAATATACTGAAGAGTTTCGGAGCGGCTGCCTTCATTTCAAACATTTCCGCCCCTAACGCTGTCAACTCGTGTCTTTTGCAGGAGAGAAGCCTTTTAGCTGTGACCAGTGTAACATGCGTTTTATCCAGAAGTACCACATGGAGCGACACAAGAGGACACACAGTGGCGAGAAGCCATATCGCTGCGACACCTGCCAACAAGTAGGTTACATGTGGTCTGTTTGCTAAGTAGCTTACCACTGTTTTGCCGTTTAATTGAATGTATTTTGCCAGTTGGCTTTGTGTAAACTGCATGTTTTTTCCCTCCACAACTTACTCAAATCTCTGTTTTATCTGAAGAGGTCAGGGAATAAAATGTAAAATAAACAGGATTTTAAAACTGCTTTCATCCAGTGGAGACTAAGCTCATTTTTCTGTTTTCCACATCTGCTTTGCCTCTGTCCACTTTTAGTTTTTCTCAAGAACAGACCGGTTACTGAAGCACAAACGGACTTGTGGAGAAGCCATAAAGAAGGGCCTGGACCCAAGCATGCTGGAGCTCAGCGAAGCAGAGCTAGGCCATGGCAGCTATTCACTCACTCAGGGAAACTCTACCACCTCCGGACGCAAAAGGGCCAAGTCCAAAAACGGTGAAGCTGGAGAGCGCAAGAGGAAGAAGAATGCATCGGCAGCAGGAGCCTCGTCCTCTGGGGGGATGGCCCGTGACCTGGGCCTGCAGGACTTCAACATGGAGCACCCCTCGGGCTCTGGCCCCGCCATGCAGGGACGTACCCCCAAATTGGTCTTTAAAAAAGCTGGCCGCAAGGGCTTGGACAAAGGCCTCCTCTCTCTGGATGACGGCATTGACGAACAAAAACGGTTGGGCCAGAAGCCGGACTCCATGGATCACGTGGACGGCTCTGGCCTCGATAACATGGGTCTACTCCAGGGTGCCGGGGGCAACAAGCAAGGCCCGACCACCAGCAGCAACTACGATGATGCAATGCAGTTTGTGAAAAAGCGGCGATACCTCCATGCAGTTAACAATGACTATGGAGCCGGCTCACTGCACATGGCACCCCAGGGCAGTAGTGTAATCCAGGGCTCCCTGGGGCCTGAGCCCACGCTGGCCATGCTGGACTCCTCGCCTTTGGAACTCAAGCACGACAAGTCAGGCATTCCCGATGAGGTACTGCAAAGCCTGCTAGACCATTATAGCCATAAGCCAGAGGGGACACACCACCATGATGTGACTTTCGACCTGCCAGACCACCCACACCACGTAGACCTCCAGCCGGCAGCCCCTGTTACCCCGGAGCTGGAGGACGACTCGCCCAACGGTGGTGACAAGACCGCGGTGATGAGCGAGTACTCAAAGTTCCTCCTGCAGGCCCTGGAGCGCACCAGCCATAGTGGACCCTTCCCCAGCCTTGGCCCAACGGGGCCTTTCCCACTCCTGTCCAGTAGCTCCAGTCCTACGGGTCCCCTGTTCTCCGACAAACACGTGTACACCACCTCCCCACTAGATTGTGGCTACCCTCCTGCTGTCTCCTCCCCACTGCCCATCGTCGCCCCCTCATCAACCTCGTCCTCGTCCTCCTCCAAGTCCCACTACGGCATGCTCGTCGGCTCCCCCTCCCAGGCAGGCTACCACCTCAGCTTGGACTCTACTAGCCACCAGCAGCTGACTCCATCTCAGGAGCTGACCGAGCAGTTGGAGAAGCAGCACTCCCCCGGCACCTTCAACCTACCTCCCCAGGACCTGACTGCCCCGGCAGAGGGGTCCAAGGGGCAGCAGCAGCCCAAGGCTGTAGGGAGCGCTGCACCCACCAACGGCTCCAGCTACCCAGACCTGTCCCCACTGAACCCCCCAAAAGAAACCACGTATCAGATCGAGAACTTCGCCCAGGCCTTTGGCTCCCAGTTCAAGTCAGGGCGGCGGACCCCTCTGAGCTATGGCAGCGATCCTGGGGCAGAGGTCGACCACCGAATACGGACTCCAGTGTCAGAATTCTCAGGGTATACCAGTTTGTTAGCTGACGTCAGTGAGCCAGTGAGTACAGGATCAAAAACCCCAACAAGCCAAAGTTTCAGATAAGGGTCAAACGAGGTGAATCCAGTAGGGGGCTGTCCTGTCGCTGTCCATACAGTCCCTATACCCATCCGAATTTTGTTCTTGTAGCAAAGTTTTGTTTTTTAAACACTGCCATTAAATGTTAATACAAAAATGACCAGGGAGGGTCTTACATGGCCTCAAATGCAATTTTTTTTAAATATTCTCATTTTTATTATGTATTTAGTCGCTCAGTTTTTTTGTTTAAGAGTAGTGATTTTTGATATGAACGTACCGTAGATTTAAATGTAATTTAAAACATTTAGAGGGTAGCTATGAACTTGCTTGATTTTTCTTTTCTTTTTTTTGTTTTCTTTTTGTTTTTTCTGAACTCTTGTGTTTTACCAATCATCATACCATTGTAAAGTAATAATGAATAATGTTGATAACTTCAATAATAATAACATTTGTGGCAGGGAAAGGCCCAGAATTCAAATGGCAAAAAAGTATATATTGTCTGTTACAAGAAACGTATTAACTCAGGAAAATAGGCAAAATTGTGTAATAAGACTTTGTATTATGAGATGCAATTAGCACAGTTTTTACAGGTGTACTTTGAGACTACAAAGCTTTGATTTTGTTTTTGTGTTTTTTGTTTTTTGTTTTTTTTTGTTTTTTAAACTCGCCAGAACAACAAATTACAATACATGATCATGTTTGGTTTCTACTGCGTGTAGCTTTGTTGAGATTATGGTACTGTTGTGTCAACGTGACGACATCCACATCGCTTATGAGAGCCACACGTGTACACGAGGTTGTATAAATTGAAGTGGAGTCCAGCTGGCGGTGTGCGCACACACACACACAAACACACACACATATACAACTGACATGTTCTGAAGCGAGGAGGATGTTTGAACAGAACCGAAGCCCGTCTTTAACCGCCGCACTCCCCTGGTTGTGCTCGCCGGTGGCCAGTAGGAAAGACGCAGCTGAGGCAAAAAAAAAATTCAGACCGCGTTGCTGTTACAGCGTCAGTCTTTTCATCATGCTGTTGCTGAAGTGATTTTTCTTTTTCACCACTTTTTCTACTCCACTCCTTGCTGTTCCTTTTTGTGTGTGTGTGTGTGTCAGTGGAATCAAACAAGCACTTTTAAAAAACAAATACAGCATCAACAAATCATCATTGGAAACACAAAACAACCACCACAACCCATTCAATTTGCATATGTGATAAGTGATTATTATGCTAATGGTTATTAATATTTTAAGAGGAGAAAACTGTGAACGGGGGTCGGGTGGGTGGGAGGGAGGGATGGGATGGGTGATAGGGAGGGAGGGCTGGATTATTGTTAAACGGGGTTTGATAGGGGTTGACTAGGCATGACCATGGGCATCTAAATGTATTTTGTTGCTTTTTCTCATGGGTAGAAGAGAGCGGGAAGGGAAGGGAAGGGAAGGGAGGGATGGGGGATTTTTTTCTTACGGTTTGTCGGGTGATGTTGTAAAAAGATGATTTGCCATAATTTTGTTATACAATATTTTGAGAGTACCTCTTTGTATTTAAGTGTTTTGAGAGACGGGCTGACATGCTGGAAACCCTTATATCTTTAAACCCCCTCCCCTCCTCCCTCTGGGTGTGATACCCAAACCCTTTTATTTATTCTCCACAAGCCACAACTGAATCCGGTAGCAGATATTTTTTTGGCAAGTAATCACCGGACCTACAGCCCTATCCCTGTTTCCTCTATGTTTTTAATGACTTTTTTTTTTTTAATTATTATTTCCTTTTTTTTTACCCCACTGTTATTAGTAATTGCAAGAAACTGCTTCAAGAATACAGTTAAGAAACACAAAAGTTAAGTTATCCCCTTCCCCAAAATGCAGCCCTGCACTCACAAGAATAAACAATGGCCTTCTTTGTCTTCCATGGCTAAAGCCATTCTGTCCCGGCAGCCAGGGTTGATATTTAATTTAGTTGATTTCCTGTGAGCCGCCCCCCCCTCCCTTCTCCCCTCACACCCCTTTTCCTTTTCCTATGTCTGTGAGCTCCACAGCCAAGAGACTTTGAAGCTGCTCAGATCACAGGGAACAAAGACTGACCAGCCACCTCACTCCAAACACACACTATGCTTTTTTTAAACGGAGAGAGTTGGGTGAGAGACGAAGAGAGAGACGAGAAGAGAAAAAAAAAAAAGACAATAAGATTGACCTAAATATACCTCATATCACTAAAGCGTAAGAAAGCAGGGACACGCATTTCATGTATGTAGTGGAAATACTTGTAGTATAGGTTCGACATATTGTATAATCATTTAACACTGCCTGTGTTTACAATTATAGAGCAAGTGACTCGTCAAAATGCAAATGTGTTATTTTCTTTTTCTGTAAAAACATCCACGCCAAGCAGTGTTGCATTCTAGATGCCTCATAGAACATTCATTTTTCTCATGTTATCCCTTATTTTTGTTACTTGCCATGACGTGTTTTGATATGATCTGTAGAAGGATATTGTTTACAAAAATGTACAAAAACACTAAAAATGTGTGTTCTCAATTTTTTTTTTTTTTTTTTTTTTTTTTTCTCGAGTTTTTCCTCCAGTATGCATGATAAAGACATTTTTGTATGGCTTTTTTTCTTTCTGACTGTCACCTCAATACCAAATTTTGTAGCAGAAGCCTCCCCATTCCTTTGTCTTATTTGTTCTAGACCCCTTGTGATATGATTTCCCGGGCTGTACCTGTTATTGAGATGATGAACGGATTAGAGAAGCCAATAAAAACTTTTTGTTACAAAAAAGTATGTGGTGTGGGATATCTGTCTCAATGGCAGCACTGAAAATCGGATTCCCCGATACTAAACTATGATGCTGTGTCTTTGCAATTTACTTAATCATATTACAAACGTTCATTAGGTAAGTTTATTTAATGATACACGCAAGAGATAACAACCTCAACCTGAAAGTTGTGTGGAGGCTACTATATTTTCAACCAATCCCTGAGGGTATGTGTCCAGTCAGGGGAAGAATGTAACTATTTACTCAAATACTGGACTTAAATACAAACATTTTACTCCACTACATTTGTCTGACAGTTTGGGTTACTAGTTACTTTTTGATTTTGTGGCTTTAGAAAATTCTACTTCTTAAACTAAATAAACTATTTAAAGACCTCAGTGGATCATCTTGAAAGTTCAGTGTCAGAAAGTTGAAAACTGCTTTTCTTGACCTCTTAAAGTATTGCTACAAACACGATGGTTTTATAAAATATGATGCATTGCTGTAGATTGAACTACCCAACAGTATATACAGTAGAAAAGTAGTAGTGATCCAAAAAACATCACATATAATAGAGGCAGACTGACTGCAGAATGACTGCATTTACTTTTGATACTTCTGATACTTATTTTGTTGATAATGATTTTTAGTCATGGAGCATTTTCATGGTATAGTATTGCTAATTTTACTTAGTAAAGTACCTGAATACGTCTTCAACCACTGGTTCCAGTGAGGGATCAGCATCTTTACAAAACAAAAGGACTGTGAACTCAGATCAATAGGGAAGTGTTAATGTTTGTACCACAGGCCTTTTTGGACTGCCACGATGAAGAGGGCAAATACTGGCAGGGAGCAAAACTGGTGTCGTGCCAGAACTGGAGCTGGGCAACGTGGCAGCCTCTAAAGACACGATGACCAAAGACCAAAGACGATGTTGAAGTCTCAGAGTAAATCTGGGACTGACTTTAACATAAATGCAGTTTGAAAATTAGAGGTTTTAACTCTCTCTTTGTATAGTTGAAGCTGGGTAACGCTGACTTGAATGTTTTATAGTGGATGCACCTTGCCCTTACTGTGGGTGAATCCAGTTTACAGTATCTCATGTGACCCTGTCACGGAGGATATATTTTTTTAATACGATGGTGAATCATTTACACATGAGTCCCTGCTACCAGGAGATGGAGCTGTTGACAGTGACATAATACGAGTTACATGACATGTTTTACATGTTGTACAAGTGGTCTCTATCGCATGCAGCGCTGTTGAACGTCAACAAGGTTATTTTGCTTTCACACTGACTTCACACTATTGACCATGACGGCTGCAGAAAAACCTGTTCCATCAAGACATCAGTGAGAGTGTGCTCTTCCTTCACCTACGTTGTTTGTGTATTCAACACTGATCCCAGACATCTCTAGAGAAACAGTCCATGAATCCTCCCATGACCTAACTCATAAATCATTGATGTGAAATACATCGTCATTGAATGTAATCTGGACTTTTCCACATTTGTCCAATACTGACAGATCTTTTTGGCCGCCAGTGAAAAGACAGTTACAAAATGCTGACCCTTCTTATTAGTATAATCAACATTCACATTATAGAGAAAGTGACTTTCACTCTTTGATTACAAATTTTAATATATATATATATATATACACACTTTCTATTAAACCCCTTGGGGTCAACAACCTATATAATCCTACTTTTTTATCTATGTAAAAACTCCAGACCTCTCACTGTACAATTTTGAGGTACTTTTACTTGAGACATCTCAGAGGCAAATATTGTACTTTTTACTTCACTACATTTATTTGATACGTTAAGTTACTTTGCATGTTCAGATTAATAATACAAAATATAATCATATTATAGATTCAGATGAAACCTTATTGCTAACTCAGGATTTATTGACAAGCTATGCATGGTAGCGATTTTACTTAATGTAAACCAGCACCACTGTACTTTATGTTTCTGGTTTCTTCTTTTATGTCACCGGTTTTTATATTTAATGGGTTTCGGATGAGTGAAGCACAGTCTGTTCCTTCTGCACTGTTTGCTTTGGCTTGTCTCTTATTGAAATTGAGTTCAAGGGTCTTCAAGGGAATTACTGCACTGCCACCTTTTGTCAAGCTCATATCAGTCATCCCCTCGTCCTCATCAATTTTCATCACAATCGTCATTGCCAGGAACGGCAGGTTGGGTGGGGTTAAGAATGGCCATAACTGTAAGTGACTTTGGACTTACAGTCAGCAAGAGGACACGGAGGCAGTTATTGCTCTGTGATCTATGTTGACACTCCTCAAGGCAGCATATTCATAAAACCTGGTGATAGCTGGGGAGCATTCTAGATGTTTTAATACGCAGAAAAGCTTTTACCTGCTAATGTAAAAAAAACAAAAAAACATTATAAGGTATACTACAGTAAAAAAATTCACTTTTGGAATATTTTTCAGCTTCATAGTGTGCAGCTGGTGCGATTTAAATGTATTCACATTTCTGTTTAATTTCCAGGAACCTGAAACTGACGCAGCTAAAGGAAATGTAGCCATTGTGAATTTCGTTGTTTACACCAGTGGTTCTCCTACTGTGACACGAAAAGTCCCTTTTTGTTTAGTAAATCAGTGAGATTAATGCAAAATGTGATCTTTGGTGTAATTATGTTGATTGTTGGGTGAAAAGTAAAGACTATCATTGAGACTGATGTAATCTAATGTTCCATAAAGCCCTAATTAGTCAACATTTTGACATTTTAATTGATGCTTTTTAATTATGTTTATCCACATATTAGTTCATGGGCACATAGATTAAAAATAAGTACTGTGGGGCTCCGTGGTAGCTCACCTGCACCCCAGGTATGAAGGCTGTAGTCTTTACTGCAGCGGGTTTGTTTCCAACCCCTAGGCCTATTTTTACCCTCGTGTTCACTTTCACTAGCAGCAAATACCAAAATAACTTAGGTACAGTTGCTGTCCAGTATTGAAAGACTTAAAGTCCATTAATAATAAGTCCATAAATAAGTCCAAAGTCCATTAAAGAGTTAGAGTAGGTTCCAGTCCTGTGTTTTGAAAACAAGTTGGGTTATTAATGGCCGTAAATGGCAGCATTGTGTAGACGGAACCGTCAGTCAGAGGAAGTACAACCCCAATATCAAAAAAGTTTGGATGTGGTGTAAAACATGAATGGAATTTGAATGCAGAGATTTACAAATCCTGCTCAGTTGAATACAGATATATATATTTAATATATTTAATGTTCAAACTGATAAATCCTATTGTTTTTTTGTCATTCGGATTTTTTCATTTTCCATTTGTTATTTTGCTGTACCCAATATCCATGGAAACCATCGCTTTACTACTCCTACTTAACGACTTCTATTTTTATCTTTTAGCTGTTCCAGCCATTTTTCCACTGACACCCATCATGACGCTTGAATGACGTAAAAAAGCACAGTCATGTTAATTTAGATATGCAACTGGGATCAAAGTCACCTCCGAGATAACATCATTTTATTTGGGGCGATTGGATGATAGCTCAGTTCTCATCAAACTATAGAAAGATTTTTGAAATTGAAGACTTCTTTCTTAAGACTTCTTACTTAAGATTTTTGAAACTTAAGAATTCTTTCTTAAGGTCTTGTCTACTTCTTCAGGTTTTTTAAAGCTGTTTAACTGTTTGCAACAAGATCAAATTATCTCCCATCTTCTGACCTCTTTGAATCAAAGGTAACATTAACCTTTGTCCCACCCTCTTTTACTGGCCATAGTTCGCGATAACACTGTTCTGCATCGCTAGACTCTTGTGAGCAGTTCTATTTGGGTTCAAGTACACAACTTCTTCTGGAGACTGTCACTGCTTAAAACTGGGCCTGTGATGAAATCATGTTTATAGAAGTTCTCTCTTGGTTTAATGATGACTGGTGGAACTGCCATAAATTCATAAACTGACGTGCAAGGAATGTAATCTTTGTCCTCTCTGTTTTTTACAGCCCCTATTAGTAACTTATAAAGTCTGAGGCTGAGATGTGCATAAGAAATTGTGCTCTTTACTCTTGTACTCTTGTCATGAATGGAAAACAATTGATTTGCATGCATATTAAAGCTATTAAAGCAGGTAAACATGCCCTGTTTGCTCTTAGTGCTGTAGTCAAAATCACTTTTGTCAAGTCCAAGATCAAGTTCTGTTTCAAGATGGATCATATTGCACTATTATTTGTTATGATCACATAGGCCAGTTTATTTATGTATAGCAATATCACCTGATATCGTACTAAACACTCTCCAAAGGCGTTTGTGACGATCAAAAAGCAAATGCAGTGTAACCACATTGCCACATAAGAGCTTGAATTGTCATTCAGAAAGTTATGAAAACAAAAATATTAATCTCAAATAGATGTGATTTTGTTAGCGCAGTTAGAACTTATTTCTCACTTATTTTTATTTGGTTGGTGACTCTCTGTTTGTGTTAGAGTTATTTCACTTATTTAAATTTGTCTTATATTGCATCTTGCCCCTATTGAAACTGTGTGATTTTTAACTGGTGTTTTTTTTTTATTGTTGTTGTTTTTGTTTGGACCCCAAGAAGACTAGCAACCCCTTTTGTGGAAGCTAATGGAGATCCAAATAAAGAATAATAATAAGTAAGTGAGTAAGTGAAATTTTATTTTTCAAACTCACACTTCTCTTCACTGCCTAATGTGTGAACAACTGAAATTATGGCTCCTAGCTTCTCTTGGACTGCCATTAGAAAGTGTAACAAACAACAAGCCTTGGTGATAAGCAACAGAGATGATAAGGAAGGACGCAAGGAGGAAGTTACTTCAGAAAAAATGAACATATGTTGCTAGACTCAATTAAAACCAACCTTGACCATTGGTTTGGGAAGACCAAAGGCCAAGTCTGAGTGCAAATATCAACGAGTCCAAGACCAGACTCTGCAGTGCTTGTCATTATATTGTGGTATTATTTTCGTTTTTGCATTATTGTCGTAAAAATCCTCCAGTTCTGCTTTACATGTTTACAGCCATGGGAATAAGTTCAACCAGGAAACGTGTGTGATATCACGTAGAATAAAGTGTCTGACATTGCACTACGATAATAAATAACAGATATCAGATGTTAATTATCTGTCAGTGAACTCTTCCTAAAAGATCCAGCTTGATTTAAAGTTCAAACTGGTACATTTCAAGTGAGTTCAAGTCAAAGTTTTGACTTGTGTTGATGTTTTGATGTTGTTTGACCCGGGCCACAGTGAGCTCCCATGAACCATTTGACAAACCTCACTACTCATTCTGGTTTAAATAGTGGGAACTCCAAACGGAAAGAAACTATTTTACGACTTCAACAATGTCCATAAAAAGTTTGGCAAACATTTAGAGTAAACATGTTGGTTTTCATGAGAATATATTCTTTTTGAGTATAAAATTTACTGCCAAGATGTGAAATGTGAAACATGATCTGTCCTCATGGAAAACATCAAACGTGTTTCCAGCACAGGTATATTAATTTTAATGCAGATATTTTTGTTCCAATGTAGTATTATCTTTCACAATTATTACATTTAATGTAGTACATATCAACAATCCAAAATCTCTCTTCAGTGGCCGCCCCAGGCAGTGAACCATGTCAAGTTTGGCTTTTAGGTTGGTCTACAAAAAACAGCAACACAATCAATGGGAAACGTTGGGTTTTTATAAAAGCAGTGACAATGTTATTTTAAAAATGTGGCTTACTCGTGTCATTTTAAGAGAGTTTTGAGTTATTGTCAAACAAGCAGCATGGCCACCTCTTCTTTTCTTTGGATTTTCTCTATATAAAACACTACACTGGAGTCATGCTCGTCTAAGCCTGGACCGATCTTTTGTATAGCTCTTAGATCTGTGATCCCCCCCCCCCCCCTTTTCTTAACGGGAAATGTACTTTAGCACGAAGTGCCGCCCTCGGAGGAGTGGCTAATGATTAAAACTGCCAGTGGAGGACAACTGAGCCCTCATCATCCAAGATTTCAGGGCACTAAAGCCTTGCTCACTCATTGCCTTCACTGCCTTTCTTTCTTGGCTGAAGTTTTGTCCTTAAATTCTTCTGAGATGGCAGGAAAATTCAAAATACTCTTTGTCCTCTGTCTGGTCGCACCCTGTCTTGGTAAGTCGTCAGATTATTATTTTTTTTTTGTGTTGATTTAAAAATTTTAACATTCAAAATAAATCTGTGTCAGTTGGTAATCCAGATGATCCCACTTTCAGTTATCTAGTAAACGTTACAATGGCGATAAATATTCCTGTCTTTTGATTTCAGTTTTTAAATGTGTTTAGAATCAAATGTCAAAATGGGTTTAATAATTTAATGGCGATGGCTTTATTATCAAGCAGGTCACTATTTGTTTTCTAACAACTGATGAATATTTCTCATTTCCTCCAGTAATGCATGCCATCTCATAAATAACTATCAAAAAATAGATTGTGTCAGTAGAGTTGATTTTCCTTGTGTAATTTGTTAGTATTTCAAAGTTAGCTGTAGCTGAACACTTGGCCATTTGGCAGTGTATCATTTACTAACTGCTACACTGTGCTGCTTTAACCACAAAATTCTCATTTATGCAGCCCAAGATGAAATAAGTCCAGAAGAGGCAGCTGCTGCTACTGTTGGATCCAGTACAGCTGCTGCTACTGTTGGATCCAGTACAGCTGCTGCTACTGTTGGATCCTCTACAGCTGCTACTGCTGGATCCTCTACAGCTGCTACTGCTGGATCCTCTACAGCTGCTACTGCTGGGACCACAACCACTAAACCTACAGAATCTCCAAGTAATTCCACTCCTCTTTTTCCAAGATGAATTGTTTACACAATGCTGTAGGCACTCATATTATTGTGTTGTCATTGTTGTTATTGTTGTTGTTGTTTTTTCTTTGACTTTAAAGATCCCTGTGCATCAAGCCCATGCGGCTCTGGGAGCACCTGTGAGCCTCGTAATGATAAAAACTATGTATGCCTGTGTTTGGCTGGGGAAAACTATAATGATGGCACCAAAAGTTGTGAGAAAGGTAAGTATGTGTTTGTGTACTGTCATTGTGAAGCTCCGTGAAAAAGTGACTTAATGAACACTAGTTATAATACTGGTAGTATCAGGTCAGTTGACATTATAGGCACCTTTAGAGGCTACACTAATATTTTCATGAAATACGAAGATGGGATTATACAAGTCATACGTTTTCCTGTAAATATGAGCCAGGAGGCACAATTGAATAGGTTAAATGGTTATGACTGGAACATGTATATATACAATTTTCTTATATTGATATTTTCCTATTTTAGCCAAAGTTTTCCCTGGAGAACTATCCCTGAAAGGATTACCATACGAGAAGGAGATGAGTGACAAGCGGTCTGCAATATTTGCCAAAACTGCAGACGACATTGTTAAAGAGGTAAACAACAGTCATATCATGTTTGCAGAGTTCACTGTGATCAGTGATAGTTTGTCTAACTTGTCCTCTAACTGTGCTACACTCTGTGATACACTAACTGGTATTAAACCTGATGTGTGTGGTAATAAATGTACGACGTTGCTGCACAATATTTATCAAAAGAAAAATAAACCCAGGAGGAAATTTGATCTAAAGTCAAATGATGGTCTAAACAAAATGTTTTTTTCTTAACAAAACACAGGTGGCTAAGGGTTTTAAATCTAAGCCAGGTTTCTCTGGAGCTACAGTACTGGAACTCTTGTAAGTTGTGGTGTTTGCCACATTGTATTACACAGTGTAATAATGCAGAATAATGCATCTAATAATTGCATAATGTTTTTGTTTTTTTGTCTTTATAGGCCCTTTTCAGTCAGGTCACCAGGGGTTAAGGCAACTGTGGACATCATCTTTCAGGCAAATGCTGCAATTGATGACAATGCTGTTGATGCCGCAATTCAAACGGCTGCTACATGTGAAAATTGTGTACTGGCAGGTGCAGCTTTCGAAAGTATGTTTTTCTGTTAAGCATATATGTCTGATCTTGTGTTGTGTGGTTTGATTGTGAGATTATCTAAATCATATTCAAACAAGACAGATTTATTTTCGTAATTGAAGAATTACATTGAAGTAAAATGCTGTACACTGTCTACAGTGTCTACAGCGCTGTTTAACAAATCACCTGTCAAATATAGAAGAAAACATTTTGGTTTTATTTTGTCATATAAATCATCTTTTGTTTGTTCACCATTGCGGCTGTGAAATGCAGAACCACGTATTGCTGTGATGTTTTAAGAAGTACATGCATTTTGAGGGTTGATGGCTCAGTGATCATTTTCTAAAGCCAACATATCAGTTTATTTCTGTTCATATCTAACGTGAGTGACGGTGTCATGCTGTTAACGGACGCGTTAATGCTCTTTCCAAGTTGAAGGATTTGCAAATCTATTCACTGTGTCAGACGTAGTCATGATATGCAGTAACATATAAAACATACATACATAGCTCTTCACAGTGTCTCGGTGTCCCTGTTTTTCTGTGTTACTAATAACATTAGTGTTGGTTCTCTTCTATTCATGTTCCCTAGTAAATTATGACAGCGTGACAGTGAGCAACATGCAAAACAGAAGTACCCCAAAATTGACTCGGCTAAATAGAATTGAGTCTATACTTTTTTTTATTACCTTTAGTAACCACTGTTTTGGGGATTTAGGATATAATAGCCTATAACTTATTTTTTTATATCTGATCTTGTGTTTTTAGCTGCGATACAGCCTGACACAGCGTGGAATTCATCATACTATTTGGGTGATGATAGTGGCCGGTTATGATTACATATGAAATACTGTATGCTGAATCATTAGCATAGAAACTGTATTTTTTTGTGCCAGTTCTCTCATTAGACAGACTATTGGATAAGTTCACCGATGGGCTGAACCTCTAAAACGTCAGGCCCTTTGTCATTCCAAATATAGTGATCTTCATACAGAGTATCATTCAGAGTGGTGATGTCTTACTGATATTACGGTATTGTACAGCTGCACTTATTTGGGTTAGATTGACTGAGGATATCTTCTTTTGTTCCCTTCATTTAAAGAGAAGAGCCTGTGTGAGAGCAATGCCTGTGATGAGCATACTGCAACATGCAAGTCTGCAGAAGGATCTTTTACCTGTACCTGTAAGGACGGCTACATTAAGACGGACTTCAGTACAAGAATGTGCATTGGTAAGTGCATTTAGAGAGTGAGTGTGTTATATAATAACCTTTCTATAACCTTTCTTTAACTAAATTACTTTATTTTTCTCGCCAGCTTGTCCCAGTGGCCAAGAAGCAAAGAATAATGAATGTACCGCGTAAGTGCTTAAACGTCATAGCTGGTTCTGTGAATGGAACAATTATCATCCATCATCTTATCTTTCTATGTATATTTCAACCACATGTCATGCATGTCATATGTGGTGGAAAAAGAAATTTGACTTGTGTTTGTAGAGAGCTTGGGTGTAAATAAAATTGAAACATTCTTCTTGTCTTTCAGATGTTCATTTGGTTATTCTGGGTTCAACTGCGATGAATGTGAGTATACAGCATGTGTCTGACATTGAACATCACAAAAGAGATCGCTGATCGACAATAGTGATGTAATATCGTTGCCAAAAAAACAATTAAATAAAATCTGATCAGCTACTTTGTCAATATTTTTAATAATTCAAATTTGGCTGGGTGGTTAATAACACTTTTGTTTTGTCTTTGTCATTGGTAGCATGGAAGCTGGTGCTGACAATCGTCGGCTCTGTTCTCAGTGGACTGCTGCTCGTCACACTCATTCTTCTGCCTGTAGTGGCACTCAAGTGAGTTTCTCATCTATCCAATCACCCACTTCAATTCATTCATTATTCACTCTGTCATGCCTTTGCCTTGTTTCTCTCTGATTCATGCTACATGATAATATCTACAGGTAACTGGACACATTAATTATAAACCTTTTTCATTTCGACATGGTAGCCTGGTGTTTTTTAGCCTGCCAGACACATGTTTTGGGGGGTGACCTGGTAGCTCACTTGGCAGAACATACACCGCATTTATCCAGGTTTAAGTCTTTACCACAGTGATTTAAAGCCTGGATCCATTGCTGCATGGCATCCTCTTTCTCTCTCTCTTGAATTTCCTTTCAGCCTTTCAGTCTATCCATTCAGCTGTCGCTGTCTAATAAAGCTTAAAATGCCCCAAAAATACACTATGACAGTAATACATATACAGTAGACAGTAATATATTTTGGTTTAACTTTTCAGATCAAAGAAAACCTCCAAGAAGAGCAAAAGAAGCAAAGAAGCAGATATTGGGATGTCTCAAGTCAACCAGCCTAATACCAAGGCACCAATGGCCACCAGCAACTTCAGCAACGGCTACACAGCACCTGCCAGTGGGCCAGCCAACGGCTTTGCCAATACTGGCATGCCGAGGTTCCCACGGGTAACCGCAACTAACAGCAACTGGGAGAGCAAGACCAACCTGGATATGACTCCAAGCAACAGCCGGCAAAATCTGATCCCTAATTCGAGGACCTCTGTGAGTATACGTCTGTGGCTGTTTGATGTATAACCTAGGAGGGTAAATGAAAGAAGTCTATGAAATATTCACCAGGGCAAGAGAGGAGAAATTCAGGAATATGCCTGCTTGGTTTTACATTTGTCTTAAAGAAAATCTCCTTTTATTAAAGCGGTACGACGATGATGATGATGCGGGTCCTTATGCCCAGACTCGACCCCAGAGCAACCCGTATGCCCAGACTCGACCCCAGAGCAACCTGTATGCCCAGACTCAACCCCAGAGCAACCTGTATGCCCAGACTCGACCCCAGAGCAACCTGTATGCCCAGACTCGACCCCAGGGCAACCCGTATGCTTCGAGCCAAGGCCAGTCCAGCTCGTACTTTGCGGAAGATGTCGGACGACGGTATTAATGAAGGCGGTCTAATTAACAGGGTTCATCGTACAGTGACATTTAACCAGATCAAAAACTTGTTGAGGTTTTAAAAACCTCAGAGATCTTTTCAGTAATATCCCATTAAAACAGAAGCAGTAATGAATTTTACTGCAGTGTAGGGCATTTACATCCTTCGATAACGTTGACCTGCATTGTATCAGCAATCATAAGCTGTCATGAATCATTCCTTTCTTTCCTCTCTTGACTAATGTTTGCAAAGGTTTGTGATATGAGATACAGTGTACATCTTTTAATGGTAAGATTGTATTTAATTTAAAAAGTCAGATGTTTAATGGCACTGAAACAGAAATTCATACTCAGGTCAGACTGAAACCCAGAGGTGAAGATGTTTGCCATCATTCTCTTGCAGAGTTAATGTCTCACTCGTCTATGAATTCTGATGAAATGATGAGTTACAATTTCATGTTGGACTCAGTTTTGTGTATGAGATGAGTGTCTTTTGTTCTAATAAAATTCCTCCAAATTAGGGCATGTTAATCCATCCATATACGTCACTATGATTTATGTAAAATGTTAATTACACTGAAATTGTTTGATGTTGTATTTTGTATATCTGAGAGTATATTTTATGTATTTTAACCACTTTCATGTCAAATTGATACCAAGCTGTTATTTAACACAAGACAAAATAATATTCTACCACTTCATGTGTTGTGTAAGTTTTACTTTGTCACTCATAATATCATGATATTGAATTCATTTTAAACATCCACTACTTACAGTTTCAATTAATGTATTAATTGAAGGTTTAAATATTTAGCCAACCATTACTAAGCAACTTATGTATATCATGCATCCATCCATCCATCCATCATCCATCCATCCATCCTTCCATCCATCCATCCATCCATCCATCCATCCATCCATCCATCCATCCATTCATCCATCCATCCATCCATCCATCCATCCATTTTCTGTAACTTCGGCACCTGGAGCCCATCCTGGCAATCGGTGAGACGCAGGGTACATCTTGGACAAGTCAGCAGGTCATCAGAGGGCACATAGACATACACAACCATTCACACTCACGCCTGCGGCCAATTTAGAGTCACCAATTAATCTGTACATGTCTTTGAACTCTGGGAGGAACCCATGGAGTACCTGGGGAGAACCCAGGCATATTATTATTATTATTAGCTTGTATCAAGTCAAATATCTGACCGTACATCATCTGTGTGAGGTGTACACCTCAGTCTGCCCTTACTGCCATGTCTTTTTTAGTACTAAGACTAGAGGGCGCCAAAGTTTTACTACCACAAACTCTTTCAAAAGTCAGTCGTGCAAGTGATGAAGATGATGCATCATGGTTTGTGTGTCCACAAGTGCCTAAGCTTGACCAATGTGTTCTGGACACATGGTCTGAAATAAGGGAAAATGTTTTAAGTAAATAGACGTTTGTCATTGTCCAAATATATATTGTGTATTTTACAAAATGTTTAATCACTGAAATGTGCTCTGGTGAGTAACCTTTTGTGTTCTCTCACAAATAAACATATCCTTTCATATGATCATAGATCTACTTATCTATCACTTTGAGCTGAAAGCAAACAGAGTGTGTCAGTTTGAAGAGCATTTCTGAGTGACATGCAATAATATAGAGATACTGCATATCATTATTATTATTGCATGTCACTACACTACATACACGGCATGTGTATCAGTCAGAAAAACAGCTATGGTTTTAAGCTCAACAGAGCACATGGTCCACATATTATTGTACTGTAACTGTAGCTTCACTACAGCTTTCTTTCCTCTATTGAGGAGGATAAATGTGACAGAAAAGACTTTTGAGTACACCAAGTATTCACTTCTTTTACTTGAGTAAAAGTAACAATACTTCAGGGTAAAAAAAGATAGAAGTATTAATTTTAAGATATACTTTAAGTACGAAAAAATTAAAGTATTCATTATGTAGAATAACCCATTTCAAGATAACATGCCTCCTAGGTAGCTTAAACTATAATAACATATCACAATTTATTAGTTGATTTATATTTTGTGCTAATAATCTTAAATTGCAAAATAACTACTAACAAAAGTTGTCAAATAAATGCAGTGGAGTAAAATAAAACGCTCAGGTAAAGTGCAAATAATTGTATTTAAATACAGTATCTGAGCAAATGTACAAGGTCACACATTGTAAAATCAAATAAAGCCATCAATAGTTTGATAACTGTAGATCTGATAATGTCCCCATAATGATTTGATATGATCACGGCACACACAGCTCATTAAAGTTAATGATTATTTTTTGTTCCTCAAATATATGCACACATTAAATTAAGTAATTACAAAAATACTTGTGTACCCTCAAAGAATAAGTCAACTTTTCTATTGTAAATATTTACAAAATTGTTTCCTACCAATTTTCCATTGTGGGTGGTACTGGACTTAACTAATTTATAGTGTTTTTTTGTTTTTTTTTACTTGCCACTCAAAGGGCCTGCAGCAGCTTTGTATCCCTCCAATGTTTCCAAAACAAATTATTTCTCAGATTAAGAGTCCCCAAGTTCAGTGGTATCTTACTTTTGTGAATGCCATTCAAATACAGACTCAGTTTGGGGCAGTCCCAGAATATGTGGTAATGATTTGCCTCAATTGAACCACATTGTCTCCAATACATCAAACTCATATTTCTGTATAAATTACAAAAGTATTATCAATATTTCTTGCAGGCATATTGTACTTGTTTGCAATTTAATAAATAGGTGTCACATACATCCATCATACCAATATTTTTGGCTTGTTCTGCTATATGTGTATCTGTGTGTATACACATTTAAGACTACAAAGCATTCACATTTAAATTGCTTTAAAGTTGTATATGGAACAAGACGAATTATTCGGGTTATTGTTTTAAAAAAAAAGCATGTAAAATTGTTTGAGTGTGTTGATATTTTGTACATTGGTCAAAGAATCTATTTTCTATTCTCACAAACCATAAAGTCTTAACTTCCTGCTGCAGCGTTACACAAAAATGAGTGGTTACTTTTTCTTGCTGATGTAGACAACATACCAACAGGTAAAAGTTAATCTTAGATGAAATTTATGTAAAGTAGCTAGCCATAAAAAGCTGTTTTACTCCACGTCACATTACTGATCTGCTGGTTGCTCCTGGTTATACATCTCAATCCCAGAGGCAGTATCTTCCCCTGACACATTCGGGTTAACAGAGTCAAATTTAGCATGAGCAGACATACTTTGTCAAACTAAGACCAGAATTAAATTATGGACCTTAAGGGTCTTCATCTTCTGTCTCTTCTACTGCTGTCCCAAGGAATTCAACTTGCTCAAGGTATGTGTATACTCTTGATTTCACATCAATACTTTGATCTACATCAAACTTTCTAGTCAGAAATATGTTACAGATAATGAGAGAGGAATACACGTACTAGGTGATGTTCAGTAGTTGGGGTTTTTGCATCATGCTATCATGTTATTTTCACCAAAAATATCATTTCTGAGCTTCTGAGCTACACAAATATGGCCAGTGCTGCATGCTTAAATGTGATTTTAGTAGTTCCACACACAAATTGAAGTAATTTTTACATGAATATATGAGTGAGTTTAGCTGTTTTGAATTAAAATATGAAAGGTGCACCTACACAACCAAAGAAAGAAATATTACCTAAAAAAACAACATTTTGAAGGAAATTCTAAATCCATGCCTATGCAAGCGTCATAAATTTACATGAACCAATCAAAAGTTTTTATTTGTTTTTTGTGTGTCATTCAAAATAAAATCCCACAAACTACTAGAAAATGTATGAATGCACATATGATAAAGTACACACCTCTGTGCTGATTCAGACATCAATTATCTATTTCAAATGACAGGCTGTATATGCCAAGGTCGTAAAATGGACTTCATAGATAGTGAAGAATTAACTATCTTTTAATGGACAAATCACATGTTTTAAGGGTCAAATGTTACACATAATGTAGCTACATCTGTCATAAACATGGTAACTCATTTGTCAAGGAAACTAATAAAAATACATATCAGCAACATAGACATCTGACATTTAAACGCACAATTATCACTGAGTGGATTTTAAACAACATTAAATGTGTAAATGTGGAACTGAAGGCATGCAGGTCTAGAACACCTCATGCCCATAAACAGATGGCAGATGTTTTAAATCTATCCTCTGTGTGTGTGTGTGTGTGTGTGTGTGTGTGTGTGTGTGTGTGTGTGTGTGTGTGTGTGTGTGTGTGTGTGTGTGTGTGTGTGTGTGTGTGTGTGTTTTGCAGGAAGTTGTGGCAGTGCAGAGTTTCAATGCACTAGTGGACAGTGCATCGACATAGCCTGGAGGTGTGATGGGACAAAAGACTGCACAGATGACTCAGATGAGCTGAACTGTCGTGAGTATTAAAACCCAATTACCCAATTACTGAAAGCACAAACAGTACCAAGCGAAATCGTTGTTAAAACTTAAGTGAGTTTATAAATTCACCATATAGATAAATGTCATAATGTACATAAACATAAAACCATTCCTAAACATTGAGCCCTAAGTACTGTTATTTTGTTCTTTGTGGCAGCACCCCCATCATGTACCTCACAGGAATTTAAGTGTGTGACAAGTGGTGAATGCATTTCTTTGGGATTTGTCTGCGATGGGGAAGAAGACTGCATCGATGGCTCAGATGAACAAAGAACCTGTGGTAAGAGTGACTAAAACTATCTGGCTATTTTTTTGGGAAGATGTTGCCTGTTGGAGGATCTATGAACAAGAAAAGCTCTGATTTAAAAAGAAATCTTGGCTAAAAAATGAACACGTAAACACATATATCATTGAGAAGCTAAAGGAACATAACAGATGAAAAGCTGCCTGCTCATGTGCAGTAATAAAGAGTAAAACCACTAGGTGGCCACATCATCTCAGTATAAAATTGAGACATAATTGAGACAACTTCTATCAAGACTTTTTTAGCTGAAGTTAAAGTATCTTAAAGTATGTTTGCAACATGGCAAAACCCAGTCGCATGCTTTTTGTTTAGGGGGACGGACCTGCAGTCCAGATCAGTTCACCTGCCAAGAGGGCCAGTGTATCCCTGGGAAATACAGATGTGACCATGTAAAGGACTGCTTGGACAACTCTGATGAGAACAACTGCAGTAAGACTTTTACAATGAACTTAACACACTGTTCTTTGATATCAGTCCACAATTCACAGTACTGCTGTATACTGTCAGACATTGTTGATTATCCTTATAAAATCTAACAATTGACATGATTGACATGATGCAGAATAAGAATAAGCTTGTGTTTTTTTTTACAGACTATCCAAGTTGCACTGAGAAGACGTGTGCTAATGGTGCCTGTTACAACAACTCTCAGCACTGCAATGGGCTACAGGACTGCAGAGATGGCTCAGATGAATTCAACTGCAGTGAGTAGACGGGACTTTCTATGCAAATAGTCGCTTCAGGTGATATGGGGTGAATAGAGCAGTGATTTCTGTTTTTGAAACTCAATTTGCAGGCACATAGCACATTTACTCAGAAAAAAATAAAGGTTTACACTCAAAGGAGTTTATAGCTGTCATGGTATAGAGATGGATACTGGTGTAATGCTGGTTACTCTATTAACTCTAAGCTTGACTGTTACTGAATTAAATTACTTTTGGGCTGTAGGTGAAGCAAAAGCCGAGGGACAGCTTCCTCGGTATAACTTGGCCACTTAAACAGTAGGACAACTGAACACTGACAACAAATGTGATATAGGGTCTAAGGACAGAGGGTGTCACTCCCTGTACAGATTGTAAAGCCCTCTGAGGCAAATGTACTTTGTGAATTTGGGCTATACAAATAAAATCTGATTTGATTTGATTTGATATAGTGAAATGACAGTATATATCACTAATCGGCCAATCTTAACCATCACTTACAAACAGGCCAGTACCATAATATATAGTTCCTGTGAAGTAACATAATACAAATAGTTACTATAAGTTAAATTATGCCAATTATCCTATTAAACTTGTGAAAAAATAAAGTAATTTACAAAATAAATCATTACAAAAATAAATATCATCTTACTCTGTCCAAATTAAGTTGTTCTAATTCATATACATAATCATTTAAATCATGATAATTATAATAAACAGACTGTATTTTTATTTTATTTTTTATTTTCATTGGGATGTATACTGTAGGAAAGACAATGTCACTTCCGGCCGCCATCTTTGTTTGGTTAAACTAGATTGAATATTTTATTAATTCGGCTGAATAAAAACTTGGTTTGAGGGTGTGGGAATAAAAATAACTGTAAGTGTTGTCAAACGGTTTTAATTTCGTTAAACTTATTTCGTAGCATCGACGTTAGACGTTAGCTTCATTAGCGTTATAATGGGGGTGTTTCGGTTTAACGAGTGACCATGTTAACTGGTAACCGTTAGCCGAACGCCTCTGTGGTTGTCGAGGTTATACGACAGATGTTAGAGACAAGACACGTAACTGTCCTCCTACATTTTTAAATCATCAACCTCACAATGTAAAAAAATAAATAAAACATACCTGCTTCGTCTTTTGGTGTTTCGTTTGACAGCTATTCCAGTCAGAGACGCAGTCGGCTAACGGTCACCAGTTAGCAGGGTCGCTCGTTAAACCGTAACACTCACTACACACTTCATTGATCTACAGATTACACTACAGTACTTATTTGGGAAAATAAGGACTGATTATTAATCTGAATATTAATCAAGTGTGTTGGTGACACTACACTGTATCATATTGAAGTTATTGATGAACATCCCTAATAAAAATTCCCAAAAAATATGAAAAGTCCTAGTAAATACTAATGTTCTTGGTGTGGCTCCGAGGATGGCTCGTTTTGATGAACATTAGGTTGTAGTTCGCTGTCTATCTGAAAATATTTGTGTTTTAACAACATTTCACTTAAGAGTTATTGATCCCGGAAGTTCGAATCTGCCAGTATCTTTCCAACTTTACCAAAGTACAGTGGCCAATGTGGCACCTTTCCTTATCTCATAATTACGAGATCTTTTCTCGTAATTACATAGGGTGTCTAATATTTTTTTTTATCCATTGAATGCAATGCGCTTCCGTAACTCTCATTTAATGGTAAGCTGAAAGCGTTTAACCTTTGTACCTTTTTAAAAAATTCCGCTTCGTCATGAATTTGGTGACTCAGAAAATGAAACTTACCACACTGTTGCTTCACTTTACGTTCCATTTAGTTTAGTGAGAGAAATCTGTTATTAACCTGTTGTTTTTTTATATTTTTTCAGCAACACAGCACTGTCCCATACATCAGTTTGAGTGTGCAAACGGCTACTGTGTTCCACAGTCCTTTGTGTGTGACCACTGGGATGACTGTGGGGACAACAGTGATGAGCAAGGCTGTGGTAAGGATGAAAGTTCAACTATAAAACTAGTATGTGTCATCATTTTACAATAAACTATCTTTTTAAAAGACCAACCTGAGCATCAGACCGGAAGAGGGAAGAAAAGTTTTTTTTATATGTCAGGCTTAATGCAACGTTTAATGGTATATAGCATCCAAAATATTGTAATCAGAATAAATGTGATTTCTATTTATTCACTTTTTAGTGTACCAGAGCTGTAAGGGCAACGAGTTCACATGTTCCAGCGGACGTTGTATTCCTCAGCGCTGGGTGTGTGACCACTTCAACGACTGTGGGGACTACAGCGATGAGAGAGGATGTGGTGAGTAGAGGAGGACTTTTATTCTAAAACTAATAAGAACTAAAATGTTTTAGAAGGACTGGTCTTTTGGGGCAAGTGTTTGACACGTAGAGTCTTGGAATCCACACTTTAAACAGTTATTTTGCATCCCTTAAGAAATGTTATGTTTATGTGTTTCTATTTGTTCTTAGATAGTAACTCCAGAGACTGTTACCCTGGTGAGTGGGGATGCCCTGGCTCGACATTATGTATACCACTCGCAAAAGTATGCGACGGCAAACCCGACTGTCCTGGAGGAAGAGATGAAACCAACTCCACAGCACAGCAAACCTGCAGTAAGTCGCGCAGCAGTCACATGTGTATGTATATGTTTCCCAGCATGTCTAAGTCTAAGGGGGTCTAAGGGTTTTATAAATTATAGTTTACTGCACTCATAAATGTTTCACAGAAGTCAGCTGTTGTGATAAAACCACAGCTTTTGCCTTCCTTATCGCTGCCTTCACACTCAGCTAGTTTAAGATTAATCTGTTTCAGGTAATTTTCTTAGAGTTAACACTAACAGCCCTGAGACACAGTTGATGATGCCTATAAAGTCAGTCTCTATATAGTTAATAATACTCCGGCAAACAAAGCTACAGAGATGAGGATGATTGGAAGTAAAAACATTAAACCATAACCTAGATTTGACTCTGATGTTGATTTATATGATTTTTACTCACAGGCCTGGAGCAGTGCTCCACCTTGAGCTGCGAGTACCGCTGCCACATGTCTCCTGAGGGAGGTACTTGCTACTGTCCTGATGGTTTCACTGTGGCCAATGACAGCCGGTCCTGTGTAGGCGAGTACCATATATCTTTTTTTTTTTTTTTTTTGTGAAACCAAAATCTACATTTGTGAATTCTGAGCTATTGAAAGCAAGCACAGGTTTTAGTAAACTTCTTTATATGCAGACTAAAAAGACTTAAAAAGTTACATTTATTCTAATTCCTAAAACATAAAACATGTTTTGCCCAGACTATAATGACTGTCAGATCTGGGGGATCTGCGACCACCTGTGTGAGGACCGTCCTGGGACACACCACTGTAGCTGTGCTGATGGATACTTCTTGGAGCAGGGTCATATGTGCAAAGCCAATGTTTCAGGTACATCACACAGTAGCTTTATTTGTCTGCTGATGCATCATCTGTGGGGTGTTTCAAAAATCAACATGGCGTACGACACAGATGCTTTTCGGAAATATGTATATTTGTTGGAATGAAATCAAATTATCTGAGATAATGTAACTTTTTTTTATTCACTGCTGCGCTATGGTATTTTCATCTTCCAGCTGGACTACCGCAGCTCATTTTCACCAATGGAGGTGAAGTGATGATGGCTGACATACACGGGCGATTTGTCAGAACTCTGGTGCCAGCCCAGGGCAGAGGTTCTGCTGTGGGGGTGGCATACCATTGGCACAGTGACACAATCTTCTGGAGTGATACATACACCAAAAAGGTCAGTATGGCTCACTGATGTTTCTTGATGTGATTGCACAACGTAAAGTACATGTGAATCTAAATTGTGCACTGTATAGTTTAGTCAATAACTTTATAGCTTTACTGGTGCAGACAACAGTTTTTCAAGAATAACCCATTAATCCCAAACCCTTTCATTCTTTTGCCAGGTTTACTCTGCCAACTACAATGGGGGTAACATTAAGGAGATTTTGACTGCTGCAGTCCGCAATGTCCAGAACCTTGCTGTGGACTGGGTCAACTTCAAACTCTATGTCTTAGAGGCCATGGTGGAGCGTATCGACATGTGCGACTTTGATGGAGGGAATCGGGTCACACTGGTGGCTGAAAACCTGCAGACTCCTCATGGCCTCGCCCTGGACTCTACAGTGGGGTGGGTTTAAGTACTGCATTTACTGATTCACCATTAGTCTGATCTGTTTTCTTTCTTTTAAATAAGACATGAGGCAATGTGCTAAAGACCGGTCTGTAGTCTGCAGCCATTTTATGGTCAGAATACAAATGAAATCAGTGCCTCCTTTTTACGTCCACTTGACCTGGGATCATGTAGCTTATATAGCATCTCTTTACGATTTTTATTTTTTTGTTTGTTTGCAGCTACATGTTCTTCACAGACAAGGGCCTTTCAAATGAGCAGATGAAGCTTGAACGTGCCTTCATGGATGGCAGTAATCGCCTTGAGCTGGTGAAGAACAGACTCGGCACTCCAACAGGAATCACCCTAGATATTGTCACGCAGAGGGTCTATTGGTCTGACAGCCACTTTGACACAGTGGAGACGGTCACCTACACAGGTTTGGACAGGTAAAAGCTGCACTGAAAATGTAATTAGTCATCTCTCCTATATACTACTACCAGAGAGTAGCGTTAAGCTCTCCTTGATGGCCATTCTGATGTTTTGTTGTTTCTTAGGAAAATAGTCCTGAATGGTGCCACCCAGTCGCCACATCCTTTTGGAATCTCTGTGTTTGAAAACCACGTCTTCTTCACTGACTGGACCAAGATGGGTGTGGTGAGGACCAATCGCTTCAACGGCAGCAACCCAGTACTTCTCTATCGTACAGCAAAGCGCCCGGGCCATGTTACAGTCTCACACCCTGTCCTGCAACCTGTCGGTAATGAGACACACTTTCAACCTGTAACAAGTCAAAGTGAAGTCAGTGTTTCTGTATGTGAATATATATATATTACATCTGTCATGCCCTACAGTGATGAACCCTTGCGGCAGACACAACGGTGGCTGCCAGCACATCTGTGTATTGAGTCACCGCTCCGACAATGATGGCCTGGGCTTCCGCTGCAAGTGTCGCCATGGTTACGACCTCCAGGCTGACCGTCGGACTTGCTTCAGTGAGTTTCATTTGATTGAGGGCAAACTGACCGTTGCCATTACTCAGTTAATTTGCCCTGTTCTGCTGTTGGATGTTCATCTTTTTTAATCTGATTTTTGTAAAATTGAATTTTCCTTCATCAAAGGTAAGAACACGGTTTATCATAGTTTCCCCTTTCAAACTATTTTTCTCACTTACCTACTAACAAACCATCAGTACAAAACTTGCTGCAGGATTAAATATCTTTTCCTGCTAGTAACCACCACGTTTCACTCTATGAACAGAGGTGAAGGACTTCTTATTGATGGCCACCTCTCTGGGTGTGCGGGGAATCCCACTCAACTTGTCCCTCCAGGAGGACATCACCCTTCCTCTATCGGGGCTCGGGGCGTCTTTCTCTGGTTCTGCTGTGGAGTTTGACGCCAACGAAGAAGCCATTTTCTACAACGACAGGTCCAGAGGCCTCGTCTATAAATCCAACCTCAATGGCTCTGGTAAATTTTGATTATTTTTATTATATTTATCACTTAGCACCATTACAAGGGCACATAGTGAGATCACGTGTACACATTTTGTTTCTGTTGTTAATTTGTTACCTATAGGATATCATCTAGGACTATTATAAGTCCTCTTTTTGCATTCTCAGTCCAACAGATTCTGACAGGCTACAGAGTGGGAATGATTGACGCCATGGCTTACGACTGGACCTCCAAAGTCTTGTTCTGGATCACAAGCAGCTACAAGTCAGTGGCAGCCTTCAGAGTCGCAGACAAATCCAGACGAGACATCGTGACGGGATTGAGGAACCCAAAAGGACTTGCAATACATCCTAGCGCGGGGTATGTGCTCACATTTATCTTGTTAAAATACAAATAATACTTTAGATTTTCTTCTACTCATTAATAATTTAATTTTAATTATTTAATTAATATTCCACTGAATACCAATTAGATTTAATTGAATACAGATATATTTTAATCTGTCCTCTGTCTCTGTCTAATCAAATGTCGATCCACAGCTACTTGTTTTGGGCCGACTGGTTCCGTCCGGCAGTCATTATGAGAGCCTTCACTGATGGCAGCAATGCTGTTCCTCTGGTCAACACAACACTGGGATGGCCTTACGGACTTGCTGTTGATTATGTGTAAGCTCAGTCATGAAGGATCATGATCTGATTTCACAGAAAGAAATGACAAGAAATAAACAATGTGTGTCTAATGTCTTGTGATCGGTCTTTGACAGCATGGACAGGGTGTACTGGGTGGATTACCAGTTGGATCAGATCGGTCACATCGGTATTCAAGGATATGACAGACAGACGTTTACCAATCTTGGTCAGATCACTCAACCCTACTCTCTAACAGTTTATACAGGTGGGTTTTCTAGCCTCTCCATCATGTCTCCCACTTTTTTTTTGCAACTATGTGATCTATATCTATATGATTTTATTTTTTTAACCTCAGGTTTGACACAATAACACTAAAACTTAGGTAGAAATCTCTTAAAAATGATCTCAGATTAAAACAGTCATGCCATACAGTATAACCCATCTAAAACATTAATGCTCAATACTATAAAGTAACTAAAACTTAAACTAAGAAGTCAAAATATTTTCTTTCTGCCAAATGGGAATGCCGAGCATAGTTATTCTGTTCCTGTCCCTCAACATTTGTCACTTTTACAATTACTTTCTATTGTGCACATTGTTATACACGTTCAACACATTCACATTTCCCATGTTCTGTAATACGTCTACTGATTTTTCACTTTCTGTTTTGTAGACTTCCTGTACGTAGCTGATACAAGGACCAGAGCAGTTTTCGAAATGAGGAAGAGAGATGGAGGAGGAAACTATATGATCCGACAAGGAATCACTGGCATCATGAATCTCAAGGCCTACGTAACCGACCTCCACAGTAAGTTCACACAGGGAGGCATTAAAGCTTTCACATACTCATGCAGGGTGGTAAGTAAAGGCTAAAATCTGACTGCTAATGGGCAGTGACAAAATTTGGAGAATGATCAATACCGTGTTTTATCAGTGGCTGCAGGGTCAGGGTAATAGTTGAGCAGTGAGTGAGATATAACAATCCAGAAACTCTCTGACTGCGTCTTCATCATCCCCTCAACAGCGTATACCAGCCGGTGTAATATGTTGCCCAACGGGCAATGCAGCCACTTCTGTTTCCCGACTCCCTCCTTCAGTCGAGTGTGTGGCTGTCCGTACGGCATGAAACTTCAGCCCAATCAGAGGGACTGCATCAAGGACGATTCTGTCCCTCCACCTGACAACTGTGGCAACTACGCATTCGAGTGTGATGAAGGACGCTGCAGGCCCAACTCCTTCCGCTGTGATGGAATCATCGACTGCGTAGATAAGACTGATGAAGCCAACTGCACTGACACAGGTGGATGCATAAGAAAATGTGTGTAAGGTGTAGTAAAACACACAGTATTATTAATCTGCCTGTCTGCCCCCCATACTTCCTCCAGGAGCGACGTGCTCTTCGTTTGCGTTCACCTGCGACAACAAACACTGCATCATGTCCAGTTGGCGCTGCGATGGCATGGACGACTGCGGCGACGGTTCTGATGAAATGAACTGTCCCACTAAAGTGCCCACCACCTGTGCCTCCAACTACTTCACCTGTGATAACAACAGGTGCATCTCCAAAGCATGGCTGTGTGACGGTGACAATGACTGCGGCGATGGCTCTGATGAACACAACTGCAGTAAGTTTGTAGGGGCTGTGATTTTACGACACAAAACACTGCGCAAACAAATATCTTCTTGATAATATGTTGATTAATGGGTTGGATCGATGATTGACAGATTCAACCATCACTACATGCCCTCCGTCTTACTTCCTGTGTCCCGACCACCGCTGTCTGTACATCTCCTACGTGTGCGATGGAGACCAGGACTGCCTGGACGGCTCTGATGAGAAAGACTGCGGTAGGAATCACTACAACTTGTTTAACTTATGTTGATCATTTTTTTTGGTGTTTGGAAATGGTTAGTTAGACTTATCTTCATGCTCCTCTTATTGTTCTCCTTTCTACCTTAAGAGTTCTCCTGTGCCTCCTATGAGTTTGCCTGTGCCAGTGGGGACCAGTGTGTCAATTCAAGATATCGGTGTGATGGAGTGTTTGACTGCAGGGACCATTCTGATGAACGAGACTGTCGTAAGCTATGAAACTCTGACCAGCACTATATATAATGAAACTAATGATGTAATTGTGACTGATTGCGCCACTTGAAAGTCCCATAGGTTCTTTGTTGATATTACTTGATCAAATAGAAAGTTATTATTGGCATGAACCAATAATTGATGCATATTACAACTCTGTCTTGAAGTGTTTTATTTCTCTGTTGGGGAAGAAGAAGCCACAACAGTTTTGGTCATTTTTCAATGTCTGTGGCCTCTCTAGCTACTCGAGGTCCAGGCCTCTGCCACAATGACGAGTTCCAGTGCCAGACTGACGGTTTCTGCATACCAAACGAGTGGGAGTGTGACGGCCATCCGGACTGTGAGGATGGATCTGACGAACACAACTCCTGCCCGCCCGTCACCTGCAGACCCAACTATTTCCAGTGTGCTAACAAGCTGTGCGTCCCAAGAAGCTGGTTGTGTGACGGCGACAATGACTGCCGGGATATGAGCGATGAACAGAACTGCCCCACACCTCCGTTTCGTTGTCCCTCTGACCAGTGGCAGTGCCCCACCGACCAGCTGTGCATTGACCTGGACAAGGTGTGCAATGGCCAGAGGGACTGCCCCAATGGAGCAGACGAGTCACCTATCTGCAGTGAGTTTCAATGAGTAAAAATCTCTTATATTATATCTACGCACAATACTAACCGACTGTCATGTATTATAGACCAAGATGACTGTGCGCTGAACAACGGCGGCTGCAGTCACGGCTGTGTCCAAGGACCTTATGGGGCTCAGTGTACCTGTCCGTCAGGATTTCAGCTCCTCAATGACTCCAAGACCTGTGATGACATCGACGAGTGTCTGATTCTAGGCTTCTGCAGCCAACAGTGCTACAACGAGCGGGGAAGCTTCAGGTGCTACTGCTCAGATGGTTACCTACTAGAGCCTGATGGACGCACCTGCAAAGCTACAGGTGAGTTACAAACATTTCATTCAAATTTTCAGTTATGTTTTGACCCTGAAAACCCCTAAATGAAGTATTTACAGGAAGATCCTAACAAAGTTATACAGGACATGCAACAAAGCAGAACACTATTCTTTTCCACAATTTGTATGTAGTATTTATATGTGAAATTTTTCTGTGTTGTATGAACCTGTATAGACAAAGATGCACTTTAGATAAAATGTATTGTTGGTATGTTTTTCTATCCTTAGACCCATTAGCAGCTGTGCTTCTGGTTGCCAAGCGTAGCCAGATCATTGCCAACCGGATAAACATGCGACCACCCCAGATGCGTCCGGTGATCAGCGGCTCAAGCATCGTGACTGTGGACTTTGATCGTATGACTTCTAGGATCTACTGGGCTGATGCCTCACAGAAGAAGATATGGAGTTCCTTTCAGAATGGCACTGACAGACGGGAAGTAAGAGAAAGCAAAAGATTTACATCACTGGTCACAGCATACATGGGAACACAAAAACTAACATACACTTAATGAAACAATGCAATATTCATGATTCAGTGTGTCCCTGTTGTTTTAGGTGTTCTCCTCTGGACTCATGGTACCAGAGAGTATAGCTGTGGACTGGGTAGGTCGAAACCTCTACTGGACTGACTCTGTCTTGGAGAACATTGAGGTCTCCACTCTGGACGGACGCTTTCGGAAAGTCCTCCTCACCAAGAATGTCACCAGCCCCCGTGGACTTGTTTTAGACCCCCGTAACTAGTAAGTAGAATCTCTATATCTTTTATTTTATGTATGTCTTGATAATTAATTATTAAAATCTTTCAACACATTTGAACCCTTACCAACAAGTCACAAGACTTTTTGTCATTTCCTCCAGCACCTACCTGATGTTCTGGACAGACTGGGGTCAGAACCCCAGAATCGAGCGGGCTAACATGGATGGAGCCGGCAGACAAGTCATTGTCAGTACTAAGCTCTTCTGGCCCAACGGCCTGGCCTTGGACTACACCACACGCAGGGTCTACTTTGCTGACGCCTACCTCAAGTATATTGACTACTGCGACTACAATGGCAATAACCGCTATCAGGTCATGGCAAGTGACATGGTAGGTTTAGTTCAGCTCAGTTATTTGATGCTAAATCATTAATCACACCAGAAAAACAACAAAAGCTGATTCAAACTTCAGTGTATCAAGACGAGTCAGTTGGACTTTTTGAACCTGTGTCAAAATTATAATAGACTACGAACTTCAACAATTTCTTTTCCCTTAAATGTGTTATTTGGTTCTTTTATGGCAATTCCTGCACACACTTATTACCTGAAGTTCAAATATAACTTTTCCTCATGTACTTGTGATAAGAAAGATTTGAGTTTCTACAAATGAACGGGTGTAAACATAGCAACAGAAATCAGGGTGGTACTGAACATCTGAGCTTAAAGTAAAACCATCAGTGGATAATGTCACTCCTAATGCATTCCCGCACCACACACCAGATTCTTCAGCACCCTCACGGTATGACCATTTTTGAGGACAACATCTTCTGGTCAGAGCGCTACACCAGCAAGGTGATGAGGACGAACAAGTTCCACGGTGGCAACATCACCATTCTAATGAAAAATATCTATCAGCCAATGGGTATCGTGATGGACCATCCCATCAAACAGCCCACAGGTAACCTCTAGTTAATCTGCAGGTCTTACGTGCATACTTGTAGTTTTCTGCACCAAATTATCAGTTTAGTATGAAATAGTATGTCAGGTATCATACTAAGTGTTTTGTTTTTGTATTTAGCCATCAACCCATGCAGAGAACACCCCTGCAGTCAGCTGTGCTTGCTGTCAGGCCTGAGACCGAGGTACTACACCTGCCACTGTCAGTCTGGCTGGAAACTGGATGCTGACAGACGCACCTGTATCAAAGGTAGGTTTATTTTTTCCAGTTTTCTAAACCATGTGGATGAACGTTGATGTTGTAGTATACATTTAAAATGTATTTTCTCTTTGTCTGTTCTCTTCTAGATGACACTCCCTTCTTGATGGTGGTGAGAGATTCAGTGATTTTTGGCATTCCTCTTGACCCCACTGACCCCTCTAACAATGCAATGGCCCCTGTGTCGGGCATCAGCCAGGGACGGGACATCGACTTTGATGATCAGCAGCAGCTTGTCTATTGGGTGCAGAGCACTGTGAGTGGAGATCTTAAATTGAACCTCGGATAAATGTTTTACGATGTTATGATATGATAGGGTTCATTAATTCCTGATCTGCACATCTGCACAATAAATTGTTGCTTATTTGGTTATATTACTTGAATATCTATACTTTCTGAAAGGCTTGTTTTGAATCGTATCATCTGATTTTGCTCTAATATCAGGGTTCGATATGGCAAGTGAAAACTAGTGGCACCAACAGGACTCAGTTTGCTCCAGCTGCTTTCATGGGTTCACCGTCTGGTCTGGCTTTTGATTGGATAAGCCGAATAATGTATTACACCAACCCCACTGTTAAAACCATCGAGGTAAATATCTTTTGAGGCAAAAATTATGATGGTTGATTATTGACAATACAATGCTAGTAAACAAACAAAATTTTACATTTCATTTAGGTTATCCGTGTCGATGGAAACCAGCACTATAGGAAGACCCTGATCACCTCCACCGGTAAACCTGAAGGCGTAGGACAGCCCATTGGAATAACCCTGGATCCAATCCGAGGGTAAAGCATCTGTGCAAATTTACAGATTATGTGCTGTTACTTAAATTCAGCCACATGTAAAAAATAAGGGGAAACAACAAGTCTCAGTTTCTGTGGGTAAAATGATCAAAACTTTATTAAATACCTTTACTTCTGTGTTTCTGATGGTGATTGATAATTAGTTTATACATACATGAGCAACAAGATCTCATAGTTTGAAAGACCGTCACATAATTGGCAATTGAGTTCTTTATGGTATAAATATGCGTACATGATGATTGACTCATCTTTGACTATCTTTAAGTGTTTCTCATATTTACACTTTACCCTCACAGGAGATTGTTTTGGACAGACAAAGGGTCAGACAATGGAGTTCCTCCAAAGGTTGCAGGCGCTGACATGGATGGTGGAAATGTCGTGAACCTCTACACAGGAAACTTGGCTAACATAGGATTCATCACCGCTGACATCTCTACTATGAAACTGTACTGGGGCGTGGCGGGCTCAGGGGTGGTATGTACATTATACATGCTTAACATAAAGACTGTCGTCGAATTTATGAATGGTAAGAGGAATAATTAGAGAGAGATGGGGAATGACATGCAGCAAAAGTTTTAACTTCTTTTACTAACCTCTCCCTCTTTGCCTTCCTTTCTTGTTTGCCCAGATCGAGAGTGGCACCATGGACGGAGTAACCCGGGTGACGGTGGTGAGTGGTCTGTCCCATCCATGGGGGCTGACAATCCACCAGAACTACCTCTACTACACCGACCTGGACTACGAGGTCATTGAGAGGGTGGACAAGGAAAGTGGCGCCAATATGGTGGTGATGAGGAGCGGCATGTCTGGCCTCCGTGCCCTCAAAGTGCACGCCAGAGACAGTACGTGGATTTTAATTTAATCCAGGGGTGTCTGTCCTTGAGTATTTTTGGTGTTTTTATTATGCAAAAGGTGATTACTGCCCCTGAATGAGCGAGTAGGAGTTTGTCCTTGTCAAGGACACCACACAGCAGGATCGAGCACCACTTCTGTTTGATCTTTCTCTGTTGATAAAGCGCATAATAATATTTTAGGCTATTTCAGTCCTCGAAGCTCCAAAATAATCTGAAATTTTTTGACGATTAGAAGATTTCTCCTCTCTTTTTTTCTTTCTCTCTCTCATTTTCATACATTCATATGTTGTCCAGTTGTATTTCAGTAATATAGGTTCATATGATCCAGTAATACTCAAACTCTCTTTCTCTCTCGCTTACAGACTCTGCAGGAACGAGCAACGCCTGCAGCTCCAACAACGGGGGCTGTCCCCACCTCTGTCTACCCAAGCCAAACAATCAAAAGACCTGCACCTGCACCACAGGCTTTAACCCCTCTCAGGATGGCACCCGCTGTGAACAGTTTGAGTCTTTCGCAATTGTCTCCACAACCAAGTACATCCGCGGCTTCCACATAAACAGCTCGGATCACTCTGAGGCTATGGCGCCTGTCGGCGGACGTATGTTTTTCTTGCTTTGCATTATGATGTTTGAGTTTGTGTTTTTTTTGTAAACTGACGCTTTTTTGTGTGTGTCTTTTGCAGCTTCCTACTCCGTTAAGACCAAGTTAGACCTCCATATTGAATCTGGCTTTGTGTACTGGACTGATAACTACACCTCCACCACATACAGGGGCATCTTCAGGGCCAATACAGATGGAGGATCTTACAGCACTGTTGTCAACTCAGGTGTTGGAAGAGGAGGCATCCAGGGTCTCGCTGTAGACTGGGTTGCAGGTATGAAGCCGCTCAACCATCCAACATTCATTCATTCACAGGGACTCTCTAGGAGCGAATATATTAACTAGTAACATTCTCATCTCTTCATTTATTTTTAGGCAACTTATACTTCACCAATGCGTTTGACAGTGAGACCTTCCTGGAGGTTCTTGCCATCAACACCACCTACCGAATGATTCTCCTCAAGTCCAGCCAAGACCGGCCCCGTGACGTGGCTGTCAGCCCCAAGCTTCGCTACCTCTTCTGGACTGACGGTGGCCAAACACCAAAGATTGAGCGGTCCCTGCTGGATGGCACCAACCGCACTGTGTTGGCTTCAGAAAGTCTGGCGTCACCTCGTGGTCTTACTGTTGATTACACCAATGATTTCCTCTACTGGACGGATGATGTTCTTGATATGATCTCCCGAATGGCCACAGACGGCACACAGAGGCAGATTATCCGCTACGGGAGCCGATATCCGTCGCCAACGGGAATGGCTATATTTGGAAACTACATGCTGTGGGTGGATAAAAAACTTGGCAAAATTTTCCAAGCCAGTAAAGACCCTGCCAACACTGACCAGCCAGAGGTGAGAATTAAATCTGCTGAATTTCACACATGGCTTTCTGTTTCGCCTTTCATGATTGTGCCGTTTTGTGATATTCTGTTGAGATGTGAAATAATTTGTTAGGGAAGCTGTTGCAGGTATTACAGTGAAATTTGTCCAGATTCTTTCTGTTGTAAGAATCACATGTACATAAACATTTTAGTTAGTAATAACCAGTTTCAGCATAGTTTTATTACTGATTCATCTGCAGATGTTTTCTTTCTCTGTTTGGTCCAAAAAATATCCAAAAATTACATAAATTGTAACAAAAAATGTTAATTTCCTACAGTCTGAAGTCATGACATCAAATTTGTCTGATATATAGTCCAAAATCTGTAACATGAGAAGCTAGAACAAACCAATCTTTGGCATTTCTGCTAAAGAAAGAAGAGGAAGAATGTCTTTGATTCATACAATAGATTCCCATTAATTTTGTCTTTGATCGACCAGTTGATTAATTGCTGCAGCTCTATACTCAACACAGGCTTATTTTATTTTAACACTTAGTGATCATGCTGTGTATTTGCTACACCCATGTCACCAAATAACAAAACATTTCTCTTCTTTTCCAGGTAATCCGAGACAATCTTGATGGCCTGATGGATGTCACTGTCTTTGACGCTCATGTCCAGCCTACATCTGCAAACCAGGTTGGTTTTAACCCATGTCAAGAAGATAACGGACGCTGCCAGCAGCTCTGTTTCGCCCTACCAGGCCAGGAGAAACCAAAATGTGGTTGTGCACACGGGTCACTCCTTAATAATGGGGTAACATGTGGGTACGGACTGGACGAGTTTCTGGTTTTCACCACTGACTACACGCTGAACAGCATGAGGCTCGACCCTGCTGACCACAGCACGCCTTATCCAACGGTGAACCTGGGCTACGGCGTGCTGGCTTTGGATTATGACTTCAAGGAGAAGCGAGTTTTCTTCACCCAGTATAAGGGAATTGGTCGGAGCAGAATTGGCTACATCATCACGACATCCATCACCAGCCCGCCTGTCATTATCGCCGCAAGTGAGTTTAGCATTAATTGTTATCTGTGTTTCCTTTGTGGGACTCATCACCTAGCTTGTAACTTATTTTAATCTCACTCTCCTCTCCTCTCTGTTGCACTGCACAGACTTGGATGACCCAGAGGGATTGGCCTACGACTGGATCAACAAGCGTCTCTACTTTACTGACTACTATAGTCGCAAAGTCCAGTCCATTGGGGTGGATGGGATGAACCGCTCAGTCGTCGCTCATGCAAACCGCCCCAGAGGCATCATTGTTGACCCCTGCTATGGGTAAAAGCACTTACTTCACTGCCAAATGTCTACAGATTGTACATGAAGTATGTTCATGAGGTCCTCTTCTCCATTCTCACTCTGCTCTCTCTGCACAGTTACCTGTACTGGACTGACTGGGGCAGTCCAGCTAAGATTGAGAGGGCCACACTGGGTGGAAACTTCCGCACCGCCATCATCAACAGCAGCCTGTTAATTCCCAATGGCCTGTCTCTGGATTACGATGAAAGAATGCTCTACTGGGCGGATGCCTCATTGTATGTTCATGTTTTTTATGGTGTTGGAGCAGATCCTACAATGCTCACCCTTTTTTGACAACTCTTCTTCTGCCTCCCACAGAGATAAGATTGAGCGCTCCACCCTGACTGGTGAGAACCGACAAGTGATCGTGCAGGGTGCCCAGTACCCGTTCGCCCTGACTGTCTTCAAACAGGACATCTTCTGGACCGACTGGACTGAGAGGGGCGTCTTCAGGGCTGGAAAGGACGATGGCTCTGGCTTCGCAGTGCTCGCCCAGGACCTGCAGTACCGACCAAACGACATCCATGTTTATGCCGAGTCCAAGCAGGAGAGCTGCTCAAGCTCCTGTCAGCAGTTCAACGGAGGCTGTAGTCACGTCTGTGTTCCCGGTAAGAGACTCTCCAAACAAGAACCCCCTTAATCCCCTCTATTATTCAAGTTACACAGCAAACAGAAAAGGCAGTGATTACAGAAAATGTAAATACAACGCTCCTTTTACTCCTAGTACCACTAATCACAAAGATCAAAAAGACGGATCATCTCCGTGTTTCCTGTAGTTCATCTTCATTCTCCCATAATCTCTCCTGCAGGTCCAGTAGGCCCAGAGTGCCAGTGTCCTCACCAGGGGAAGTGGTACCTCGCCAACAACGGTAAAGACTGTATCCAAGACACAGGGAAACGCTGTCAGCCGGATCAGTTCACCTGCCTCAACGGTAACTGCATCACGGCGCGCTGGAAGTGTGATGGCTACAACGACTGCCACGATAACACGGATGAGCTGGAGAGAGTGTGTGGTGAGTCGTGAGGTTTAATCTGACTTTTAAGAACCGAGCAGGTTGAAAATAAATATAATGGCAAGAAAGTTCATCAGCACTCTGTGCTCCTCCTGCTCCTCTCCAGCCTTCCACACCTGCTCAGCCATGGACTTCACCTGTGACAACGGACGCTGCTTGCCGCTCGGCTATGTCTGCGACTACATGGACGACTGTGGTGACAACAGTGATGAGCGAGACTGCGCCTTCCCCACGTGTAACCCCGCCACTGAGTTCACCTGCTCGAACGGACGCTGCATCAGTGCGGCGTTCGTCTGCGACGGCCACAACGACTGCAGAGGCAACGCCTCTGATGAAATCAACTGCCGTGAGTGCAGGGACTGATTTGTTAACTGATGGATTGATTATTGTTCTTTTATTGTCATTGCCTTCACTGCATGAATAACTATCTTCTCTTCCTCGGTTGCTAGAGAGCTGTAGTATCCATCTTTCAAAATAAGAGTCCTTCCTTTCCTCTTTGTTCTTTCCAGCTGACAGAACATGTCCAACGGGCCAGGTCAAGTGTGACGGCACCAACATCTGCATCTACCCCGAAAACCTGTGTGACGGCTACAACAACTGCGGAGACAACAGCGACGAGAATCCTCTGTTTTGCGGTAAGTTGAACACCCGGCATTTGTCCTGCTGCCCGAGTGTTTCATTCTTATTATAAGCGGTTGCTGCTGCCAGGTGGTTACCTCCAAGACTTTGGGGGGGCAGAGCAAAATGTTACTTTCTGGGTGGATTCAGTAGAACTCTACATGGATATATGTTGAAATGATCAATTGTGTGGATCTGCGTTTCTGTGCTGCAGCGGGTCGCACATGCTCTCCAGACCAGTTCCGCTGCGATGAAGGGAAATGTATCCCTGACTATTGGGTGTGCGACTCCATCCAAGACTGCAGTGATGGGACAGATGAACCTCCGACCTGTGGTGAGTTCTTCTACATTTACATTTGGTATTTGAGCTTCCACCACATTCAGGGTCGACGTTAACATGACTCCATAGAAGATTTTTGAATTTGTAGCTACTCACCATTACTTTTATGTTTCTTGTATTCTGTTCAGTTAGACATCACATTTTTTTATACAGTAACTCACAATATGTGTCTTTCAGTTTGTGCTCATAACTGAAAAGGTGTTTTCAATACATTAAAAATACCATTTACCTAATTAGAATTTATGGCAGTCATAACCGTAAGCTGCTTCATTTGTACATTTTATCTTAAATTCATTTGTCAGTATGGATGATAGATGATAGTTATCAATGACCTGTTAATTATTAACACAGTGAATCATTGATGACCATGTGCTAAATTGTGTTGCCTACCTAATTAATTGAATTTAAAATGATTTCTATTCTTGGATGTCTTTTAGCTTGTATATATTTTTATTTTATATTTTTTACATCTTCACTTATATTTTGTGTTTTTTACTTCATGTTTAGTGCTGTTTGCACTGGGACAGAGGGAAACGCAATTTCAATTCTCTGTATGTCCTGTACGTATAGCAGTATTGATAATAAAGTTGACTTGAACTTGAACTTGTTTTTCTTTGTTCCTGTGCAGAGGATCAAATCAAAACTTGCAGCCCGACTCAGTTCACATGCACCAACGGAAACTGTATCCCCCAGTCATTGGTCTGCGACGGCAACAATGACTGCGGGGACAACAGTGACGAGGCTCCTGAACTGCAGTGTGGTGAGATAGCTCTTTAACATTTATTAATTACACTGTGTGAGGGTAACACTGGAAATATATTTATTTTGTGTGATTAGAATACCATGATTACCATTACCACATTTTCCATCTTCTCTCCATCTCCTGCAGGTGAACGTACCTGCAGTTCCAACCAGTTCACCTGTCCGACCTGGTACCCCGGTCACCCGCGCTGCGTGCCGTTAAGCTCTGTCTGTGATGGGGACAAAGACTGCGCCAATGCAGCTGATGAGCTCCAAAACTGCCCCAATCGTTCCTGCCACATGAATGAATTTACCTGTTCTAACGGGCGTTGCATCTTTATCGCCTACCAGTAAGTATAGAGTGGACATTTAACTGATTCTGTTGTCATTAAAAAGAGTGTAATATTTTACTCCTCCTCCTCCAGGTGTGACCGTGTGAACGACTGCGGGGACGGCAGCGATGAGTTGAGCTGTAATTACGAGACGTGCGGCAGCAACCAGTTCACCTGCGGCAATGGCGCCTGCATCTTCGCCTCCTACATCTGCGACGGGGAGAGCGACTGTTTGGATGGCTCAGATGAGGCGGACAGCTTGTGCGTCACGCCGCAGCCCACCTGTGCTCCCCAAGAGTACATGTGCAAGTCGGGCGAGTGCATCGACATCAATAAGGTGTGCAACGGGATGAAGGACTGCCCGGACAACTCGGACGAAAAAGGCTGCGGTGAGATACTAAAATATGAAACAAAAGGGTTATTACCAAACCAGTTGGGCATTTTAAGAAGATTCACTATCATTAAATTCATGTCCAGCTCTGTGAAGCAAAATATTAGCTCTGATGTTTAAAGAAACTTTCATCTGTAAAGTTCTCACAAGTGTTAAACTTATCATTATTATTCACAATTTGCTCATACTTTTAAGATGTAATATTCAAAATGCTTCATACTTCATCACGTGATTGTTGCTCACCTGGTGTAGCGTGTGAGTTCTTACTGTTGTGGCTGCTACGATTTCATTTCATTAGATTTATTATTATCTTATTATTATCTTATTACCTTATTTATCTATTTTCAGCTTATTCCTTGTGAAATAAAGGCATAAAAACTTTTTTAAGTGTTTTACAACAGCCCAAAAAGTCATAAATACTTATAATACAATAATAATACAATACAATAATCTTTGTTTAAATAATTATTGATAAATAACATTTGCACAAGAAAATTAATCAGTCAAGTTATCAGTTCATTGACTATTGATTAATCCTCTTCGTTCATCACCTTCGTCTTCTTTCCTTGTCCTGTTTAGGAATCAACGAGTGCCGCAGCCCATCAGTTCACAAGTGTGCCCAGCTCTGCACCGACACCCTCACCGGTTACTACTGCTCCTGCAACGCCGGATACAAACTCATGCCAGATGGCAAAGCCTGTGAGGACATCAACGAGTGCCTGAGCACGCCCGCCGTCTGCAGCCAGATCTGCGAGAACGCCGTCGGCTCGTACCACTGCAAATGCGCCCCGGGGTACATCCGTGAGGCGGACGGACGCACCTGTCGTCAGAACAGCGGCATTGCCCCGTATCTGTTGTACAGTAATCGATACTACATCCGCAAATTGACCACAGACGGGTCACAGTTGAGTATAGTCTTGCAGGGGCTGTCCAACGTGGTGGCGTTGGAGTTTGACCACTCCGAGAAGATGCTTTACTGGCTGGACGCAGGAGCGGGAAAGATTGAGAGGATGCGTTTTGATGGGACCGACAGGGAGACGCTTGCAGATGACGATGTGAGAGGAGCTGAAGGCCTGGCGCTAGACTGGGTGGGCAGGTGAGTGAAATAGCAAAGCCGTCTTTGAATCTGTCCGATGAAAACACGGCTGCAGGATTGTCGCTGAGAACCTTTTGCGTCCGCTGCAGGAAGTTGTACTGGTCGGACTCTGACTACGGCTCGGTTCATGTGATGGAGCTCGACGGGCGCAACCAGAAGAAGTTGCTGTCAGGAGACATCAAAGATGGAAATGCCACTTATATCATCAGCCGACCTCGTGCTGTGGCTGTTAACCCGAAATACGGGTACTGACACACACACACACAACTCCTTGAGGTGTAGCTGACACCAAATCCAGATGTTTAATATTGCAAAAAAACATTCCTCCAGTCAGAGTTTATGGCTGATATAAAACAGTGTTGTCCTGCAGACTCTTTAATCCTTTGTCGTCCTATTTTCTTCCTTCCTGTCCTCTTTTTACCCAGATGGCTGTACTGGACCGACTGGGGCGACACAGCATATATCGGCAGAGCTGGCATGGACGGAAGCAACGTCAGTGCCATCATCACAACCAAGCTGGAGTGGCCTAATGCTCTGACTATAGACTACACCAACAACAAGATCTTCTTTGCTGACTCCCACCTTAACTTCCTGGAGTGAGTTTAGACCGTCACGTTATGAATATGAACACCTACAATGTCTAACAACCCTGCACTTTATCATCAGCTTTGCCGACATGGACGGCCAGAACCGGCACCGGGCGATCGCTGGAACACTTCCTCACGTGTTTGCTGTTTCCCTGTTTGAGGACTGGGTTTACTGGACAGACTGGAACACACACACAGTGGAGAAGGCGCACAAGTTCACTGGTGAACAGCGCGCAGTCATGGGCAACAACACACATCGGCCCTATGACATTCACGTCTACCACCCCTACAGGCAGCCTCGCAGTACGTACATTTGAACTGTAGACGCTCATGTTCTTTCCCCTCAGTGCAGAATGCAGCTCCAGAATGAACCAATATGCAATTTCTCAGGTGAAAACCCCTGCAACTCCCATCACCTGACCTGCAGCCATCTGTGTCTGATTGGTCCCGGTGGGCAGCGAGCTACCTGTGAGTGTCCAGATCACTTCATAGGACTCTCTGTAGGCTTCAAGATCCAGTGTGTTGCCGACTGCTCCAGCACCCAGTTCCGCTGTGGAGACAATGAGAGGTCAGTGAGATAGAAAAATCACATTTCACAGTCCTCACGGTTACAGTATTAGTTTCTTTGTATAACGTGGTTATGCTTTCTCTCGTCCTCAGGTGTGTTCCTATATGGTGGAAGTGCGACGGCGAGTCAGATTGCGGCGATGGCTCAGATGAACCTCAGACCTGCCCTCCACGTTATTGCCCCATTGGCCGGTTCCAGTGTCAGGACGGCAACTGCACCTACCCCAGCTTCATCTGCGATGGGGAACCAGACTGCCCTGACAGTTCAGACGAGGACGCAGCTCTCTGCAGTATGAACATATTAACATATTAACTGCAACAGCATAGAAAATTAACATTGTTCTACTACTTAGCTGTGAATCTTTTAGGTGTGATTGTTTGGTTGGACGTTTCAGATACTAGTCAAGCTGCTGTCTGTCCCTGCAGGTGACCACCGATGCGAGGAAAACCAGTTCCAGTGTAAAAACAAGAAGTGTATCCCCGTGTCCTGGCAATGCGATGGAATAAGCGATTGCTTAGACGACAGTGACGAGGACGCAGAGACTTGTTCCCAGAGGACCTGCGGACCGGGACAGTTCCAATGTACCAACGGGCGCTGCGTGCCTTCGAGCGTCGTGTGTGACGTTGAGAACGACTGTGGGGATGGATCCGATGAGCCGCTTGAAACCTGCAGTAAGTGAGAGATCATGAGATGGAAGTTTTCCCCTCTCGTCCATTTCTGTCTTCCTCATCGTTTCTCATCTCGTGACATTTTGTCTCTGTCCTCTTTCTCATGTTTGTCTTTCTCTCTTCAGTGGGTCCGGACTACAAATGTGACGAGGACACAGAGTTCTCCTGCCAGACAAACTACCGCTGCGTTCCTCAGTGGGCCCGCTGTGACGGCACCAACGACTGCATCGACAACAGTGACGAGCAAGGCTGTGGTCAGTGTGCCAGTAGATGTGATATTATGTGAGGACAGGGTTGTGACAAAGACTGCACCAGTGAAGAGAAAGCATAAAAAGGTCGTCCGTGGTTGTTTTTCTTTGACCGCATGTTGAATCAACTTCTCATCCGTCCGTTTTCTGACTTTGTCTCCCAACAGAGGACGTGACCTGTGATCCCCTGGGAGATTTTCGATGTGACAACCACCGCTGTGTCCCCATCCGATGGCAGTGCGATGGCAACAACGACTGCGGTGACGGCTCAGATGAGAGAAACTGCCGTGAGTGTCCTTCTCCACATTCTTAAGCTCAGTCAAGTTTCTTCCAGGGTTACAAAATTTGATTTTGCCCTTTATTTAGCCTTTTTTTGAGATGATTCAGTTGCTTAATGCTAAACTAATCCTGCTGTTAAACTCAAATTTACTCACACTGCATGCAAAAAACTACCTTATGCATAGTGTGAGCATGTTTAGTGTGTGTGAACTGTAAGACCTCAAGCTGAAGATATGTGTGTGTCTCTCTTTTATCTTGATTTCGCTCCACAGAGCCAAGGCCTTGCTCTGAAAGTGAGTTTCGATGCGACAGCGGCATGTGCATCCCTGGAAACTGGGTGTGTGACCATGACAACGACTGCGGGGACAACTCAGACGAGCGGGACTGCGGTGAGCAAGGAACCGCACACAAAAGCTCCCTTCCTTCACATATTCTCTGTCGTTAAACAACACACTCAAGTTATCATGCTGGATCTCTTCCAGAGTTGCTGACGTGTCGTCCAGGTTCCTTCCAGTGTGAGTCAGGTCACTGTATCCCCGCTGCTCTGCAGTGTGATGGTCGGGCTGATTGTGAGGACCTGTCAGATGAGACCAGCTGTCGTAAGTAAACTGCCTAACCCCTGCAGCGTTTGACTTTGTTTGTTTCGTGTGTATTTAGAAATATGACGTCTACAAAAACTGTGGAATTATGGAGTGGCATCTCTTTACTGTCCACTTTCTAATAAAGATATGTGTTTCTTGAAATACTTAAAAATGTGAAATGATTTACAGTTTTCCCTCCACCCCGACAGCTACTCGTTACCCAGGAGGACGCTGGTGCCCTGTGAACCAGTTCCAATGTGCGAACCATCTTTGTGTGAACCAGTACTGGGTGTGTGATGGCACCGATGACTGTGGGGACCGCTCTGATGAACAGCTCAGTTTATGCCGTGAGAAACATTTTGTTTATTGTACACTGCAAATTACTCTCATTCATATTCAGTAAATCCTAATTAATTAGAAATATTTAGAGGATTTTTCATGTTACTAATTTAAGACAGGGTTAACAAAGTCAACAAAGCTCAAACCGTTCATATTCGAGATTAATCGAAACGTGTGTGTGTGTGTGTTTGACCAGTGAACATCACCTGTGAGATGCCGTCCAGGTTCCGCTGTGCGAACGGCTACTGCATCTACTCCGGCCTGATGTGCAACAAGAAGGACGACTGTGGAGACGGCAGTGACGAGAACGAGGAACTCTGTATGACCCGCACACATCCGCCGACCTTCTCACCTGTCGTACATCACATAGTTCTCATTATCTCTCAGTAAAAGTCAGTGCAGAGGGCAAATTATATAGTAGCTATTATAACCAAAGTATTTATATACAGGTTAGATTGTTAATATGACAGAAAATAGTAATAATTATCATAAGCAAGAGAGGTTTGAGTGAAGTACAGAGGTAGAAACCAGCAGAAATTCAAATCTGGACACACATGCAGAGGAAAACATAGATCCGTAGATTGCCTTTGTGCACAATAAATTAGTCTTTTTGTACAGTACCGTTGTTTTTATATTACATATTACATATTTTCTCTGTTTTTAAACAGCCACAGCCAGATTTCTAATAAGTTCAAGTTCAGAAAATGTACTACTAATCATCTGTTTCTGGGACCACCAGGGATTAGTGCAAACAACACTAATGCCTCCTGAACCTTGCTCTCCAATTCCATTAACATAGGAAGTCAAATTAAAATCATAATGAATATTCTGTATTATGGAAATTGTTATACACAATCAGCTTAAACATCATTATTTTGAGAGGAGATTAAATAGTCGTTGGACGTTGAATAGCTTGTCTGAATCCGAGGAAACGAACAGGGGCCGCTGTGAGAAGCCTTCAGCTGAATAATTAGTGAATATCGTGTGTTATCATGTTAGAGTATGTAATTATGTGTGCCTACATTTGAGTACTTCACTGTGTGGGTAGTTTTTTTTTTTTTAATCTACAAGTGTGGGCAGTTCACTCGTTTCCATCTTTCTATTTTTCCACCTTTTTATTTGGTGTTTAGTCAGTCAGAGAAGAGCGACACTGCAGAGAAAGCTCCTCAATCCTAGACAAGTGGAGGTGGACATGTTTGCACAGAAGAGTTGTATACCCACTCAACCTTCCCTGCGTACTTGTGCTGATGAGTCATTCCTACTGTGTCCTTCTCAGGCCGTGAGCCCACGCTGCCCCCGTGCACACTGGATCAATTCAAATGCACCAACGGACACTGCGTGGCCCTGCCGTACGTGTGCGATCACAATGACAACTGCGGGGACCTCACGGATGAATTAGGCTGCAGTGAGTAGCACGTCATGCATGCATACTATACTGTCTTACAAGTCAGTTTAAAGCCAGGGAGGAAAAACACACTGAATGTGTGACCTTACAGTTATCTTTGACGTTTTTTAGGCTTTTATCTTTTAGTTCAGTATTAAAATACTCACTCATAGTAAGAATATGTACACAGATAAGTAAGTCATTGTCATGATAACAGAATTTAAACTTTGATACGATGCTTTAATTAAAAAACGACACTCAATACCACTTGTGATTTTGAAAACCTGTGGAAAAAAGTCAGGATAATATTTTGTGGAGGAGGCTTGTTGTTAATGTAACCAACAAGGTACCGAATTAAGTCGCCCCCAGCCAGGTGTGTTCACTGTCACATTACTTGCTCTGTGTTTGTGAAATTAGGGTCAGGGTCTTTATCTCAGCATCTCTTGAATCTGCAGCAGGGCTGTGCGATTTCTTTGTTTGTTTTTCGTTTAATTTAGATACTATTAAATGTATAATTAACGTAATATTGTATTGTTTTAAACATGTGGTGTTTTAATATTTGGACATCCCTAGATCATAGCAGGTGAAATGTCAAGACTCCAGCCGTGCGTTCATAAAAAACAACATTCTGTATTTACTATAATGTGAATATGTGTCTTTACGAATGCACATTGCAGAAGTTTGACTGTCATATCGTGTAATTACGATTGTATGATCCATCCATCTATTTTCCACCAGTTATCTGGGGCTGGGTCACGACCCCATTATGAATTCGCAGTTCTCATTATGAGATACCAATCTTGTAATTATGAAAAAAGTGGAGTAAATACAGGTGGGTGAGTTATTTATAGGCACACTTAGGTTGAGTCATGAAGGTAAAGTGAATCACTATGATTCTGTGTCAGTAGCTGCATTATTCTGCTCTCATGTAAACAAACACCGTTTGATTTGAAGTGAGCGGGTCTTAAATTAGATCCGAACGAGCTGTTTTTTAACGTGTCAGTGAACGCACCCTGTGTTGTCTCCAGATTTTGGCCAAGATCGTCACTGTAAGGAAAATCTGTGCCAGCATGTGTGCACCAACCTGAACGGCACCGGCTTCATCTGCTCCTGCAGACCTGGATACAAAGTGAATCCAGTCAGCACGCATACCTGCCTGGGTACACACACACACACACACACATATATATATTCATATATATAAAAATAAGAATATGAATATTAATTGATAATATTCTTTCAGACATCGATGAGTGTGAGGAGTACGGCACCTGTCCTCAGATCTGTAAGAACACCAAGGGCAGCTACCACTGCGAGTGTGCCCCGGGATACCGTAAAGTGGGCAACGGCGCCATGTGCGAGGCCGAGGGTGAGCGCGATCTTTATGAACCAAGTATATAGGTCAAGTTGGCTTGATGGATTCATAAAGGAAACTGAGATACAACTTATTTTTTATCTCATGATGTGGTGGTAGATCTAGCCTCTTTTTATATACTGCTATACATTTGAATTTCCTATTTTTGCTGCTGCTGATGTTGAAAAATGAAGATTCAGGTCATCCCTGTCAGAAATATTCTGTTTTCTCATCGGTTATCAGTTGCAGTAGTCATAGTTGGTTTCCAATAAATGTTTTATTTAGTTAAACTAAAAATAAAGCTGCAGATATTCTTTTATTTCCTAATAATTCAGTGGCACACAGTTATGAAAGGCTCTTCTCGTACATCTTGTCCCGTTAAGGACAGTAAACACTAATTAAAGTGCACATTCATTAGATAACTAACTTATCTGGACGTGTTCATGGAGCATTTCCTGCATCCTTTGAGATCTGAATGTGTCACCTAGCAACATCAGTGGTGAGATGTAAACGTCTGTGTGTGTCTCTCAGGGTCGGCTCCCCTGCTGCTTCTGCCGGAGAACATTCGTATCCGGAGGTTCAACCTGCAGACGGAGGCCTACCACGACTTCCTGGAGGAACAGGAACACATAATGGCTCTGGACTACGACTGGGACCACAACAACACCGGGTTCAGTAGGTCACATACACAGACGCTGCAGCGAAAACCTGAAGACAGCTTGTGTCCATGCAGACAGAGAGTAAAGACCTGTTTGATTGTTTTGTCAGGTATGGTGTACTTCACTGTAGCCAGTCAGGACTCTGTGCCGGGTGCTATCAAGAGAGCTTACATACCTTCAGTGGACGACGGCAGTAACAACATCGGTGCTGCTGTCGACCTCGGCATCAAATACATCACCAGACCGGACGGCATCGCTGTGGACTGGGTGGGCAGGTGTGTGATTTTATACTTTTATACAGATTCCTCTAGAAAGTTTGTGTATCCGAACATGTTTTGTGAATCCTTCTGCCTGTAGGAACCTTTACTGGGCAGACTCCAGGGTGAAGAGGTTAGAAGTGGCCATGTTGGACGGACGCTACAGGAAGCACCTAGTCAAGACTGAGCTGGGCTACCCGTCTGCTGTGGCCGTCAACCCACGACTGGGGTGAGACAGACGGGGCTGCCTGGGAAGACATTTGATAGTTTTGTTTGTCACTGTATTGCTCATGTTGTGTGTTTTATACCTGGTTTAAAATGTTGGAAATCAGCAGACATGATCAGGGATCTATCTGGTTTCATGTCGTATTTACAACTCTAATCTGTGCTTATGTTTCTGCAGGATGTTGTACTGGGCAGACCGCGGGGATGAAGCCAAGATCGAGTGTTCTTGGATGGACGGACAGGAGAGAAAAGTCCTAGTGGCCGATGGCCTTGGTTGGCCCACCGGCCTGTCCATCGACTTCACCAACGATGACAGAATCTACTGGTCCGACTCAAAGGAAAGCCGCATAGAGTCTGTCCTGCCTTCAGGAGACGGCCGCAGAACCGCCGTCTTTATAGGTGAGAGTTAGTAAAAGAGTCGTCATCATCCGTTCATCCGTCTGTCGGGTTACATTTTCTTGTTCTCACCTTGTCTAGATGTGAGAAACCCCTTCAGTGTGAACGTCTTCGAGGACCACGTTTACTGGAGCACTCAGGAGAAAGGCGAAGTGTTCCGACAGGACAAGTTTGGCGGCGGAGCCAAGACGTTACTGCTGACTGCCGGGCCCTGGCTGACCCAGGTCTCTGTGTATCAGCAGCAGAGATACAACAGCGTAGCCAGTAAGCTGCACACTGACCTACATATTATTTTATTAATTCATTTTCATATTACATTATTCATTCTTTCTTTGTGTCTGCAGTTAAGAATCCATGTAAAGGAACCTGCAGCCACCTGTGTCTGCTCCGACCGGGCGGATACACCTGCGGCTGCCCAGAGGGCACCAACTTCGTGCCCGGCAGTAACACTGAGTGTGACGCCGGTAAGAAAAAGCCCCTTAACTCCGTATACGTCGTTAAAAACATGAGCCGTCATGTATCAGAGATGCAGAAAGTGTCATTAATTGCAGCAGCATTGATTCAAATATGATCTTTGCAACACAATAGAAGTCAGTGAAGCTACCTGAACTTATATCACATCCTGATCCTGATTGTTTTTCAACGTTATGATCGTTCCTATAAATAATTTCAGGGTTTGATCCACCGCCCACCATGCCCCCTCCGTGTCAGTGTCTAAATGGAGGCACCTGCTACTTTGATGACAACAGGGCGCTCTGCAAGTAAGAACCCTTTTTCAGTCTTTACAACCAGGACAAGTTGAGACTGAAGACTGACGCGCAGACTAAAGAATCACTCAGTTAACAAGTTTTTGTTTCACAGATGTCCTCCAGAGTGGGAGGGAGACTACTGCCAGACAAACGTTTTCAACGTGATCGCATCGTCTAGTATGTTTGATTCATTTAAACATATTATTCAAAGTCACATGACTTCATCTTGAGATTAACTCGCTCCCTTCTGCGCCCTCCCTCCATCTCAGTTGGAATAGCGATCGGGGTAACGATAGTGATCGTGGCTCTGCTGGGCGCTCTGGTCTATGCTGCCAGGAAGAAGTCCAATCTGCTGGAGACTCTACGAAACAGTTTGCCCAGCATGCCCAGCATGCCCAGCATGCCCAGTATGCCCAGTATGCCCAGTATGCCATCCATGCCCTCGATGCCGAACTTCAGGTGAGATGAAGCCAGCAGTGAAAAGACACGGATGGTTGTTATCACTGTCTGAAATACATATGTGATGTTTTAAATGATGAGATTGTTTTTCTTCAGTAGAAGATAATTGAAGTATTTAATGTACAGCATCATGTTACAGCCGAATCATTCCATGTTTTCCAGAAACTCCCCAAGCGCAGTGAAAACAGAGGGAAGTGAAACGAATTCTGAAGAGGTCAGTAGCAACACAGATAAATGTTCATGACGGAGGATCAGGGTCCTCTGTTAGGATCATTTCTTTTTCATTCCAAACATTGTAATAAAGAAAAAGAACAATATTAGAATTTATTTATATTTTAGATATGACATATAATAGTTTCCAGAGCTGCAGCAGAAATAACGTCAATAACGTCTCCCTGGAAACAAATCTGAATCAAATAATTCATATTCCTGACATTAAAACAAACAAAGATTAAAGATTCAAGAACAGAACGTCTACAAGTCGCTCATTTTTAATATCCACTGCGAAATAAAGTTAAACTGTTCGTCTGCATGCAGTAATTTTGAATTTATCTTGGTATTAACCTGACGAGCATAATAAAACAAACACTGAAAACTGGACTGGAGACTTTTCTGCAAGTTTCTGATTGTTGAACATTGTTTAATTAAAAGTTTTTATTACACTTTTATTACACTTATTAACAGTAACAAACATAGTTGTTTGTCTGGTTCCAGTTCAGATCAGTTTACGTGTCAAACATGAAGGAGCAGTCACAGTTACTGACGCGCTCTGTCCTGTCGTCTGCCGTCAGGTTCCCTGCATGTCTGTGGCCATGGTGGATACGGATGGGAAGAATTTCGAGAACCCGGCATACGAAGCTGGAGAACATCCTGCTGCCACGAGCGTGACCACAGCCACCACAGCTCCTGTTTGTCCTGGAACAAACAAGGTCAGTAAACAGAGAATTGTTGATTCTGCTCATACCTCTCCACGCTCTGCGGCTGAATGTTATAAAGGGCAACATTACCAAGAACGTACTTTCATTTGCTCTATTTTATCTGCTGCTTTGGTACCCGTTACTTTTTAGTTTTGCATTTAATGCAATGTATATTTTTGGATGAGCTCAGTCTTGTGATGCTGTGTCTGCTTCCTCAGGAGTACATCGATAATCCTTTGTATGTGGAACAAGTTGAAGTTGTGGACGAGGCGACAAAAAGTGCAAACCAACCTGCTGCTGACAACAGCAAGGTTCGTCACCGGTTTCAATTTAAATGTTTTTTTTTTTTTTTATGTCACATAACTGAATTTATCCTTAAAAAGTCGAAATACTCATTGATTAATAAGTAGTTCAAATGTTTTCATGTGGTCACCTCAGGAGGTGTTTGAAAATCCAGCGTACGTCTCAGACTCAGAAGATGTCGACATCGCTTCTGCACGACCAGCTGCTTCGAGCGCACAGGTAACCACGGAGACGCATGTTTAAAAATGTTACCTGATGTAAATAATAATCGCACGCTCTGAATCTCTGAAGATGTTCAAGTAAAGATCTGAAACTTTTCATTTCTCCTTTTTTCTTCGGCAGACTGACGATGACGGATTTCTGACTTTCAAAAACCCGACATACGCGGTGAGTCGAGAATGACGAACTCAGATTAAATGTCATTTTCTTTTTTATTATTATTTATTTTACTTATGTGTGAGTGTGAATTGTTCTGGATTTAGACAAACTGACATGGAGAGCTGTAAAAGTTCTGCACAGGACGGCCATGAAGTTTTACTTCTGTATGTTTTTATTCTTTATTTGACAACTTTGTAGCTTTAATTTCTGTTTGTCTTCATGGTTTTCCTGCAGGAGGACACGCCAGGAGCATCTGCTGCAGATTCTGAGATTTAACGAGATCAGGACTGAAACTTCAGGATGTAAATCCACTGAAGGAACCGCACAGAACTAATCAACCAAGACAGTTTGTAAAGAAGTAGAAAGAAATATGTTTTGTGTCATCTATTAACTTACATTTTAATACAGCCCTTGTGTATAAAAAAATCTTTTACAGGCATGATTTAATCCAACAAATATGAGACTCAGTAATCAAAGTGAATAAATGCTTGTAAATGTTTGTTTTATGTGTGAAAGTTAAACATTAAAACTGCTTTTATCACCGAGTGAAAGTGTAACGTTTGTATCCCATGTTGCATAAAATCTCTAAATGAAGCCCCTCGATAATATCATAATGAGCTTTCTTTGTGTAACGGTGCACATCTCCCACTGGTGTTATCCACTCTGTTCATCACAGATAGGACTCTGATCCTCAGCTCCTGTATCTGACCCACTGAGCTGACATGAAATGCTTTGTCATCATCCGTTTAATCACAAGGAGAGACACAATTTGAGGCAGCGGCAGTAGTGATTGTGCTTGCTCTCCTCTCCCACCGTCACAAATGTCCGAACACATCACGGTCCCTCTGAATCAGGCCGGGCCAGATGAGCAGAGAGGCACAAAAGGAAAGTGGAGAAGACAAGAAAAGTGGAAACACAACAACAGGGAGGAATGAGGAGGTAAAGGGAGCAGCGGCTGGTGTGTTTTTTTTCTCTTGTGGTGTGTGATGATTCATAGTTCATGTTTTCATAGCACTGCCCTCCCACGAGGCATCTCTGACCGTCAGCCAAAACATGTATTGTACCCCTCACTGAGACACACAGACATGGAGGGGAGGGCATGAATAGCAATGGATGGTTTTTAGAGAGGGGCGGACCAGCTTGGAGCATGTGTGCACACTGTGCTGCCTTCAGGGGCTGTCGGAAATCATACAAACACTCACTCTGTGTGACTCCTGGAGAGCCAAGAGGTTTTTTTATTTGATGGTTTTTCAGTCAGGATGGATAAAAGGGTTTGAGCAAAGAGACAGAATATGTTATCACATGTTTTAAATTTAATTTCAGACAATCATTAATAATAATAATAATCAATAATCATTTTACATCCGGTTAATGTTTGTATAGAAGCCCTTTTCTGCTGGTGTATGTGTGACGTGACCAACAGGTTTGTGCAGAGACGTTTGAAGCCCAGAATCTGTCACCTTGTTGGCAGTCCTACTACTAAAAATTGGCAAAGACGTGGATCATTGGTGCAGTCCTACTACTAAAAATTGGCAAAGACGTGGATCATTGGTGCAGGTTTAATGAAGCCTGGGTGCTCAATGAACCTATCAATCAAAGTGGCCACTCTCTTATTTATGCATAATAATTTAAGCCTTAATATAATGTGAACAGGTGAGTTGTATATAAATTCACCCTCAGTACAGTTGTCATGAACGGGGAAATTAGCTACAGAGACCAAAACTATTTTTTTGCACCAGGCTGTAAACATGTTTATTTCTTATTTTAACATGGGGACTTATGGAGACTGACTCACTTCTGTGGACGTTTGAGGAACTGCAGTTTTTGCCATCACTTCACAGCTACAGAGGCAATCGCTCAGCTAGAAAAAGGAAAAAATTTACACACAAATATGGCAAAACAACTGCATATTATGGACCCTTGTTTCCAACAAATTAAAACTTTTATAGTCAGCAATCACCCTGTGTTATCGTTGGATTAATCTACCTCCTTACCCCTGAATTAAGAACATAAACCCGTGAACACAGCATAACTGAAATAATAAAACTCTATTTACCAAAATAAAATAAATAAACCTGCCTAATATAAAACTCTATTTACCAAAATAAAATAAATAAACCTGCCTAATATACATGTCCTTTCATGTTCACCCTCTTAATTTTATTTATTTTTTTTTTTTGAGCTTTAATCTTGATGGATGTTAGAGATTACGAGCGGCTCCTGAAGGCAGCACAGATCTAGAGACAGAGGGGGAAGGGGAGGCTGGCGCACTGAGGGATGGATTGGATGGAGCAGAGGAATAAAAGCTCATGTGTGGCAGTCAGCTGAAGACTGGCAGGAATACAGACAGAAAGAAGAGAGGGAGAGAGAGAGAGAGTGGAGGGCACACTGGTGTTACTGGTGTTACTGGTGTTACTGGTGTTACTGGTGACGGCTTTCAGGGAGCGAGCAGAAGCCTCAGCAAGGTAAAAGACGCTCTCTAACGTGCACCGACTCAACTCTGTGCAGATCTTTACCTCTGTGCATGTGTGTGTGACAAAGAGGTGACTAGACACAGTCAGGTTGGAGTTAATCCACACACAGATTTTTCTTCTGTGCATGAGTTCTTTTATTGTTGTTGTTTATGAATTATAAGTGTTTGCATGTTAATGAGGGGCGTGTATCACCTGTGATTGACTGTCAGCTGATGGGAGACAATTATGCATGAGGGTATACACACCATCAGAGACCACATGAGCTGGTTGAATGACTCCTGGTGATGAATTCAAAGGAAGAAGGTGGATGACGGGGAAAAAAAAAAGGCCTTCAGCTGGGACTTGGTCACGCTTTGCTGCAGGGCCAGGACAAGATTTTGTGGCTTCATTGACTCTCAGGAGAGCCGGGCAGACTCAGTGAAGGTCAGGGTAAACAAAAACTCAAAGAAAAATGTGCACCAACCAGAGGCAGTGAGGTATGAACTTATCCTCTTTATTTTATGGCTTTAATTTGTGTAAAACAAAATGTAAATAAACCATTTTAATTGACTGGAAATGGGACAACCCATCATCATCTTCCAGCCTCTAATGTTTGGCTCCTTGACCAGCCATATTGGCGCTACATCAACCATCATGTCAAGGTCCTCCTCTTTTTTTTCTGGGCTGTCTGGAATTGTGAAGTTTCCCTGCCTTGAGAAAGAGACACACAAAAAGCCAGGTACTCTTCACCTCCAGCACAAAGCCAAATTCAATCTCCCCACACTCTAAGTGATTCTTTGTCCTGCCGCTGTGTCTCGGAGTCGGTGTGCTGGTGGAGTGATGTTCTTCTTATAAGCCTCTTAAAAAGCTCTCTGGCTCCTCTGACCTCTTCGGCACTACAGGTTTTTATTTTCAGCGTTTCTCCCGAGGTAGCTGCAAAAGTTCTCTTCCAGCAGCATCAGCTCTTAGAAATGTCAAATGTGTTTAATCCAGTCAGATGAGACAATTTGCTGCTTTTGTTTGTTTATATCATTATAAACTTGATATATTTTGAGTTTTTTGACTTTTTGGTTGAGCAAATAAGACATTCAAAGCACTCTTCTCAGCAATGATTGGTGTTTTTTCACCATTTTCAATTATTAAATCAGAGAATATTTGTTTTGAAATGAGAATTTAAACGCCTGAGAAATGCACAGCAGGCAGCAGACACTGGAATATAATGTGGGTGGCATCATAGGTGGTGGATGGATTACACTTTAATGCACACACACACAGAGCGGCGGGCAGATGGCATCGGCTGTGTGTGTGTGTGTGTGTGTGTGTGTGTGTGTGTTGCCCGACCTCGCCCCTCTCTCTTGGGACGGGTCCAACAGCAAATGAGTCTGGCAAACAGGTGTCGTTTGTGTATGTTATGTATGTGTGTGTGTGAGCGTGAGCGGAGATGACATAAGGTTAAGTTTCTGGACACGATGTCAGGGATGATAAAGTGTACTCGACGTGGATCGTGCCTGTGTCTGGTTTTAGTAGCAGGATGAATTATCTATCTGGTCACACCAGGGACGAAGTTAACCGGCGGAAAGCTGCATAGACGGCAGCATCCGTGAGGAATTTACTGTCAATCATAAACCTCAGTGCTCCATGATAACATGAAGAGGCGTGTGAATACCAAACGTTATGATCCGGCACGCTCGTGTGAGCAGCAGCAGCCGGGAGAGAAGCACGAGTAGAAACATGAAATCCAATAAAAGAAACAATAAAGAAGTCACAGCTGACAGTTTTTACTACGCTGCCATGGAGACCCCTCCACATTATGCAGTCTTATTAAGGTGGGGTACATCAACAATACCTGTGAGCCTTTTAGATGTAGTAGCAAACAAGAGCTGTTGACAAGGTCGAGCAGTTTTCTGTATTATATATTTAATTGCTTTCATAATATTTTAAGTAAACCTGAGGTTTGTTGAAATCTTGAACTCACACTCGTGAGTTGAAGATGAAGCCAGGATAAAAAGGTTGATAATATTTTTAACCTGCCATCGATGTCTCACACAAAAGACAAGGCTGATTCTCTTTGTAGGAGATTTTACAACAAAAACTGTGCATGAAAGTAAGGGATCAATTTGAACAGTAACTAATATTATTTAAGTTTCTAAAAAGCAGAGAAAATGTCAACGTAAGTTTCCAAAGCTCAGGATGTCTTCGACTGTTTATTTTGTCTGCAAGACAAAGAGCTGATCAGATGATGCTACAGTGCTGATGTTTGGCAGGTTTACCCGTAATCTGTATAAAACATGGACGTCGTATCCGTGACGTCAGCCGACTGGTGGCTAACCCAAAAAAATGGGCCAAGTCGTGGAGCTAAAGCGGGCTGGGTGCTCAGACAAAGCCCACCTGTAACAGCACCCACCTGTTAAAAAGCAAAGGTCAAAGAGTGGTGGACCAAACGACAAAGTGATGTTATCATCATGTCGCCATGCTGCTGCAAATCCTCACAGTAGAAAAGCAGAAACTTGCATGTTATTGGATAAATTACTTGAAATGATCAGTCGGTTATTTAAAAATGCAACATCAGTTCGTAAAACATCCGTTTCCTATCATCTGCTACATCCTTGCCTGCTATTCAGTTTTTCTTCTAATCTAGCAGCTCTTTCTAATCTCCGTCATTGTATTCATTGAAATCCTCAGTGATGCACACATCCACGAGCGCTGCCGGCCCAAATCAAGGATAGGCTAGATAATACCACCATATGGCTGATGGGAACCTTAAGTATTTAGATGATAGATTCAGTGAGTGTGTGTGAGAGAGAGAGAGAGAGGGGAATAAAAACAGAAAGATGTCGCCTTTTAAGCTCTTCTCAGCCTCTTGTAATTAGAGAGGGTCGGATGGATGGAGAAAGAAGGTCAGGAACGTGGTGGGCCAAGTGTGCAAGGGAATCACAGAGGATTTACCCCAGAAGTGTTAGCTTTGGTGTTGGAACCAAGTTTTCTCAATGCCAACGGCCAAATCGACATTCGTTTAAAGAAGATAATAAATGTATTGATTTGTTAACAATGAGATTAACCACATTTATTTGATTTTAATGGCTCAGATGCTGCGTATTTCTTTGTCAGCCTCCATATTTCATATATTTTCTGTATATTGATGGTAAACAAACCTGAAAACTTTGGCTTATGTTTGCTGAGATCGTGCCTGGGATGCCTGCACAGGAGATTTAAGTGCTATTTTGTCAATTCCCCCGCTGAGCGAGTGAACGAAGGGACAGACCGACATGCTGATGGCGGTGCAGCAGCATTAGACCGAATCAATCTGCCAGTATATTATTATCGATGCCTGATTGAGAGTCACTCGTGGAGAGAGGTCAACGGGGAGAGGATCGTGTAATTACGAGAAAGCGGTGATGCTGGTCTATCTGTCGTAATGTGTTGGAGCAGCAGCGAAGGATTTATACTATAATTATAGTTCAGATTTAGGAAGATTGTACACCTACCAGCTCATTAATAAAGACATTATATCCTGTTTACCTTGTGGGTACAAACCTGAAAATCGTAGATGTAGAGTTATGTCTGGACTATTTCTTGACCGGGTGCAATGAATTCATGAATTCACAAGTTGCGTTGTTTTTACATTTATGTATTTGTATGAATGTATGATGTGTTAAGAGGTGCTCATTTAATGTCAGACTCTCCCTTTAAGCAGTGAAATGTGACATGAAATGCTAAACGAAGGGACGTAAACAGGTGATTCACGGTCTGTTCTTCCAGGGGTAATTTTATTGCCACTTGTTTGTAACGATGCCATCAGCATCCGCTTTCTGCTGACGCACAACACTCCGGCACAATGGGAACGTGCGGATCGTCGATTATAACGTGTGACAGCTCGTTTTAAAGAGCAGCTTGCTTTTCATCACCGCTCAGCAGTCTAAGACACAATTTGAATGCATTACGTTTTAGAAAACCAGCTAAACGAAAGGCTCTGTTTGTGCTGTGCATGTTTACTTAATTGCCACTTTGGCACAATGCCATTCTGCCTTCAATCATGTTTGAGGAATTTTTATAGCTTGGAGAAAAAACAGTGGTTGGTATGTTTTTGTTTTTTACCAGCCCACCAGGGGAAAATGTGACCATGAAGTGACAGAAAATAACAAAGAATGAATGGAAGACAATTGTAAATCACAGTTTTTTTATCAAATTGGCAGAATATTTGAGAAGAAAAATTGGTGATTGTTTGAAGATACCACAGTAGAAAATCTCTTGTGTTGTGTTCATAGACAAATCCTTGGACTTTTTTATCTGCCTTAACAGTAAATAAATTTTAACGAGGGGTTTGCGGCTGCCAACACGCTGTTCAGGTGCCTCCGGCTTTTGTTCATGGACGTCAAAGCGAGTGTTCGTGGTAACTGTGGCTGTCGAACAAAGACCCAGAAAAGAGGATTGTTTTGTAATTTCCATCTCAAAAGGAAAAACTTTTGCTTTCATAGAACACAAGACTTCCAGTCCAGGCAAGAGTTTGTGCCTTTTTTGTTAGTAACCTTTTTTTTGTCCTGTAAAAGTGATGGAGAGCGATTTCTGTTGACGTGCTTCAGTCCATCAGGATTTTGGGATGCATATCGACATGATCACAATGACGATGCTAAAATATTGATGTTTGGCAGGTTTACTCATAATCTGTATAAAACACAGACGTCGTATCCGTGACGTCGTCCACAGGTTTCTGAAACGCTGTTGTGGTGGCTCTCGTTGCCGCTATCTGTCTAGTGGCCTTAAGATAATGTGAACAGGTGAGTTGTATATAAATTCACCCTCAGTACAGTTGTCATGAACGGGGAAATTAGCTATAGAGACCAAAACTGTTTTTTGTACCAGGCTGTAAACATGTTTATTTCTGCTGTGAACTTTTTACCTTGGGGGCTTATGGAGACTGACTTGTTCTGGAGCCAGCATCAAGTGGACGTTTGAGGAACTGCAGTTTTTGGCTCTTCTGCATTGGCTTCACTTCACAGCCATGAACAGGTTACCGCTTGTTCAGATTACATTAAACACATCATTATATCTGAGTAAATTCTGATTCTTAAACATGCAACATGTGGCTGCTACACAAGCTTTGTTCTGTGGAGGTAAATGAAATGTCTAGACCGTCTAAATAAAATCCTTCTTTTGTTCGATGCTCATTTTGGTTTGTAGCATTTATGCCAAAGGTGGACGTGATGCTGCCATCAGCTCGCAGGTAGTAAAGCGACATGTGTAGGCTGAAGACTGAGAATATTCAAAAACCACCACTTTCACCTGGCATCTCATTACCGCGACCCTCCCACAGACGTGTCTGTTCTGCTCAAAGCCTCCCACCCACACAGGCAGCACCTCAAGGAGCAGCTCTGAGGTTAGAGCAGGTACACAGCAGGTGAAGAATATACCACCGCTTCACACAGTATACTGCAGTGACCGCTAATTAACAATGTGAATCATTTTGAAGATCGGGCATCTGTGTCCTGACAGCTGAGGGAAAAATGTGCATCGTCCAGAGACAGATATCCTCCTGTTATTCTCTAACATATAATAAAATAAGCTTTTGGGTTTCAATTTGTTTTTATTAATGATTATTCTTCTATTATCTTTTTTTGTCTATATTATTCACAATTTGTCTTAAACTCAAAGATATTTATTTTACTAATGCTGATGACGGCAGCAGAAGATTAAAAAGATAAAATCCTCAGAATGTTTGACAGGCGTTTTTGGCCCAATGACTCAAACTAATCTGATGTTTCTGAAACTTTTTTTACACCGTGTACAATCTCAGAAAATATTCAGCTCTCCAAGTAGCACCGTTATGCCAGACGTTAAAATACAGCAGCCATACGGACACGTTACACGTGAGGTTTAATCCAAATAAGACTATTATTGAGTCCACATAATGCACATATAGCATTTGTGTGTCAATGAGACACTACATATCTCATTCACATAATTATACACTGGCATGTGCCAGCTGCACATCAGTTCAGGAGCTAATTACGTGCACACACTGTGAGCAATTTGGGGTTCAGTATCTTTCCCAAGGACACTTTGACATGCAGACCGGAGGAGTCAGCCCATCTTCTGATTGATGGATGACCTGCTGAGCCCAGAGGTCATTGCTAGGAGGGCTAATTTGGTATAAAAAGATCCTGATCCGCGCTCTGTCTCTCTCTCTAACTATTATTTTCCCCATTTGGAGCCACCATTGCAGTTTTTAAACTATTCTTTACTGTTTTGCTGTGACGTTTTAGCTCGTAACTAATCATGGATGTATGTGCTGCATGTATTAATGTGAAAAAATATTTCAGAAAATGCTAAATTAAGTAACATTCCAGTGATCTTGATCTTAAGTTTCAATTGAAATATTGTATTTTTATAGTCTAATGTTTTTTAATTTATTTCATTCTGAGCAAATACTTTAGACTCCTCTCATACCACGAGAGGGAAGTTATGTACCACCAGAGTTTTACGCACCATAGTTTGAGAACCAGTTTACTAATATAAATACACTGATCAGCCAGAACATTACAGGTGCTTACCTGTCAAAGAGCTGCAATTTCAGAGATGCTTTGACTCAGTTGTGTAGCCATCACAATTTGGCCCTTGTCAAAGTCACTCAGATTCTGACGCTTGCCCATTTGTCCTGCTTCTAACATCAACTTTGAGGACTAAATGTTCACCTGCTGCCTGATATATTCCACCCACAGACAGGTGCCATGATCGGATCGCTTCACCTGTCCATGGCTGATATGTTGACCTATATACTGTGTCCACTATGCCACTTTGATCTGCACGATGCCTTCTGGGATCAATAAAGTTTCATTCTGTCTTATCTGAAACGATTAATCGATTATCAAAATTGTTCCTAAACATTTTATTATCGACATCACAAGTGAAAACTTAAGCCACGTCTTCGCTGGTAGTTATCGAGCAGAGCTGTTTGGAGAGAAGATTAGAACCTAATGAAGAAAAAATAATTATAATGAAAATCTTCCATCGACGCCTGATTGAAGCCACACGCTTCACTGCACACGAACGGCAAACACAAACACGGTTTAATTAATCTAATCTGCGAGGCGCTCGAAATCGAAACGTGTTTTCAATACTGTACGGTTGCCATAGTGACGGACGAGGCGAAGGCTCCCATTGGACAAAAGTGATCAGCGTAATCTGACCTCGCTTTCCTCCCCAAGTTTGAGAGTCGCACGGTTGGAAATGAAATTAACGCCTCAGTAATGAGAGCAGTTATTAATTAGACTGAAACTTGAGCACAGTAATGGGTTGATTCATCACTGTCAAAGCACGGCTGGTCGGCTGCCTGTGTTTTTTTATTTTTTCTATTTACACTTAGATATAATTTAAATGAGTAACTATGAGCTCCAAGGTACTGAGATGCATTTGTTGGCATCTTTTTCATCAGTGATTGCAGCAACAACCCTTTGTTTGCTGCAGCAGCCAGCAATGAAATAAAATCTTGTTGTTGTAAATGATTGAATCATTTAGTGCAAATAAATCTGTAATTTTAGGTAAAGACGTCCGAGAAATCTCTAAATTTGGACAATCTTAGATTTAAAAATGCATATTGTCACCGGTGTGTTGTGCTTTCGTTCCCAGCTGTGTTTGTGATTTTTCACCTTGGCCGTGCGTGAGGAACAGAAGGACTCCCGTGGAGGGAAATCGCCATCGAGCTTTGTTTTCCCTCCCTCCCTGTTCTCCTCCCTTTCTGCGCCCTCCTGCCTCCTCTGAATGATTGAAGCCATGCCCGTCGTGTCTGCAAGCACAGGTACAGCCAAACATATGCTCGAGCTACTCCTTCATTCCCTCTGATGCTTTATATATGAATGCTTATGAATAATTCATGTGCCAATAAAGCCGGAGTGTATTTTACCAAAAAAGAAGCTTTCAGTGAGATTACCACGTGTGTTTCATCCCAGACCAATCCTTTTTTGGATGGAAGCTGGCATAAAAAAAAACAGCAATAAATGAGTTAGTTTCAGTGAGATCTGGAAGGAAGGTGACCCTTCAAGAAATGTTAAATCTGGGGCAACTGGAGTTGGTTGTAGATCTGTGAAGGCATCTCACGTCTCAACCAAGAGGCTTCTTCAATAAATGAACTGATTTAACCCTTCGTCTATCTTTGGATGACTGAGAACCTTCACGACATAGAGAGAGAAAATGTTTTGGATTTCAAGAGACTTTAATTTCGTTTCTTGTGATGGGAAAAGGACAAAAGCCTTTGTTGGTGTACAGATGTGTTTTCGGGTTTCTATTATGATCTCTAAACAACACATCCATCATGTTCAGTTGAATGATGCATTTCTAAAGAGAGAGAAAAGAGCTCCTGTTTTCATCCATTTCAGTTTTATTTATTTTTTGCACATGGTAGAAATTGGATTTTATGATTAACAGGCCTGCATGAGACTCTGGCCCTGCTCACCTCTCAGCTCCACCCTGATGCAAACCATAAAGAGGACCTGGTCTTCCTCAAAGATGTGTTCAGTGAGAAGAGCCTTGGTTACCTCATGAAGGTACAGCAGAAGTGATGACTTGAGTATTATACTGTATGCATGTTCTATCATGTCTGTATAGATGTATATGTATATGTATAAAGGTTTTCACCTAAATTTAATCAGCTGATTCCTCAGAAATCACTAAATATCATGTGAATAAGTCACTCTTTGTATTTGTTTGTTGTACGTCACAGATCCATGACAAACTGAGGCAGTATGAGAAACACAGTCCGACCCCAGTTCTGCACAGCGCCTCCTGTCTGGCAGCGGATGTAGGTGCAACCTTTCAAAGCCAAACTGAAGCATGGATGCTAGAATATTATTGCCGTTTTAAATACAGAGTGTACGTAAACATTGGTTTCCTCATTCAGCTGGCAGAAGAGCTTCAGAACGGAGCGCTGGAGGACGATGAGAGAGAACTGCTTCTCCTGCTGAGTACCCCTCACCTCAAGGTACACGTGTATATACATATATTGTCTTTTGTCTCTTTTTAATGTCGCTGCTTCTCAGTGTTTTCACCCTGAGCTGCTCTGTTACATAACAGAGCTGTCTGTACACCATCCCACCTGTCCCCTAGACGCAGAGAGCACCACCTAATTACTCTTATCAAGTGATTATTTTCAATTTATCGGCCTTCTGGGGAGCAGGAAGACATGGCGGTTCAGGAAGAAAGAATTCCTCCTTTTTCATTTTATTTGTTTATTTGGTCTGTGTATCATCTTAAGGCAGTGCTGTCAGCCCACGACACAGTGGCCCAAAAGAACTTTGACCCGGTGCTGCCGCCGCTGCCGGAAGATCTGGACGATGACCTGGAGGAGGAGTCGGTCAAGATCGTTCGCCTGGTGAAGAACAAGGAGCCCCTGGTGAGGCTTGAATAGATGCTATTCTTATGCCCCTCGAGTGAGTCTTTAAGACTTCATTTACATTAATGGAGCAGCTTTGAGGCTTTAGAGAGCTCCAGGGTGTGAATGTGTGTCTCCATGTGGAAAAAAAAAAAATCCATTCAAGCAAGCAGGACGAAAAATAGATCTGGTGTTAACTTGTCAGAAACACCTGCGGAAGTGACACCAGCAGCTAAATATCAAAACCCAGTACAGTTTTATCTAAAGGGGACTGAATCTGAGCTTTGGAGGTTTGATGCAAGATAAACTTGCTGGGTTTTTTTTCTTGCTATGAGTTGGATGAGAAGTTCAATACCACTCTGCTGTGTATACACTGAAGCTACAGTCACAGCTGGTTGGAAAACTGTTCCAGCTCCAGCTGTTCACCTGTAACTCCCCTCTGTGGGCTTTCCTTTCTATGTGATCAGGTGTGCAGGCGATGTCGCAAAAGCAACATTCACCCAACATACTACACTTGCATACACACTGCTTATATATATATATATAATTGGAGTTTTGACATTGACTCGACGGGTTATCGATCTTTCCAGGAAAAGCCACCAACCGGCACACGACTAGGAGCTTTTTAGCCGTCAGATCGCATCAGTTCGGTGAACCGAAGAGTAGTTCTGTGTTTGGAAACGTGTCGTCGTGTCTTTTCCACCAGGGAGCGACTATCCGGAGGGACGAGGCGACGGGAGCTGTAATCGTGGCCAGAATCATGAGAGGAGGAGCAGCCGACCGCAGCGGTGAGGCGAAACGGTGTTCCCACAAACATCAGTTGTGTTTTATTTCACTAAAAATACAAGAAAGCCCAGCTGCAGCAAACGGAAAATAACACTGACGCAAAGTAAAATCTCTGTCCTGCTTTTAGAGTGTGAACTTCCCACCCAACAGGACTTTCTTATCTCTGCTTATTGACGGAGTGGTGAGGAGATTACGTCGTGTAACCCCCTGAACTGTCAACAGAGCTCAAATCCTTGAGATTAGAGCCACGAGATTGCATATTTTGAGATTACGAAACAGGGTTGGCTCCTCACTGTTGCCATGGAGATTGACTTTGTGCCAATGGAAAATTAATTTTTGGGGGTTTATATCTGAGCCTCATACACTGAAAACACTGTTTTAGCGGTAACTACTCAAACTGGGATTTTGCTTGTTTTTGTAGTCGACCTGTGTTTTTTTGTGTTTCCAGGGCTGGTGCATGTTGGCGACGAGCTTCGAGAGGTCAACGGAAACCTGATAACTCACAAAAGGCCGGATGAAATTAGTCAGATCCTGGTAAAGAGGAAAAATAGTTCAGAATCTGGATGATTAATTCTTTTGATTACTGTGGGTGACGATGCTGCTCTGATGTTTTTGATCAGTCCCAGTCACAGGGCTCCATCACGCTGAAAATTATTCCAGCCGTTGCAGAAGAAGACAAGCTGAAGGAGAGCAGGGTGAGGACTCACAAACAACAAACAATCAAAACTTTAAAAAGATGTCTACTGGATTGATTGATTGAATAACTTTTCTAATTAAAGTTGTTGTTGTTGTTGGTTTTTATTGAAGATTCTCATCGATAATCTTATTAACAGCAGAATCTCTCTTGATAGGAGAGCTTTTTTTTACTGAGTTAGATTAGAAGATTGATACCAATTTCATATCCATCCGTTCAATATGAAGCTACAGCCAGCAGTGAGTTGGTTTGTCTGAGCATGAAGACTGGAAACTTGAGGAAACAGCAAGCCCGGCTCTGTCAAAGTAACACAGTCCACCTCTGAGGGCCGGGCTATGCTCGATCAGATTTTCAGTCACTCTCTCTCGGTAGATATTCGTAGCGTTTTTCAAAAGAAATGTTTGTGTCAGGAATGTAAAAAAGAAGAGCGTTTCAAACCCTGGCTCCTTTCTCACCTCCAGTTTAAAGTGTGAATATCGAATATTGTGTTTCAGAAAGTTGTTGATGGGAGCGAAGTCTGAATTTATTCCATCATCATCAACAGAGTATTCCTTCTCCCTGAAGGTTTACCTCCGGGCTTTGTTTGACTACACACCCTATGAGGACAAGGCCACGCCGTGCCAAGAGGCAGGACTTCCCTTCAAAAGGGGGGACATCCTTCAGGTTGTGAGCCAGGAGGACGCCACCTGGTGGCAGGCCAAGAGGGTGGGCGACTGCAACCTGCGCGCCGCCCTCGTCCCTTCCACACAGTTCCAGGAGAGGTAGTCAACATCAGCTCTGCTGTGAAATAACTCTTTAAAGCCTTTATGTGTAGGGTTTGAAAAATAAGTCTTACCTCCAATTGTTTTTTCTTCCCAGGCGCCTGAGATACAGGATGAAAATGGGCTCTTTTCCCACCCCCGTGTCCCCCAAAGCTCCTACATGTAAGCCTGTTTTATCAAATCAATAAACTACTAAATGCACAAGAAGTTTAGATCTACAGATACAAGCATGTGTTAGCTAAAGGAAGAGAGATCATGGAAGGAGAACAGTGGATCTGAGGTTAATCTCTGGAAAAACAAACACACATGTAATCCATCGTTTCATTTCCTAATCCAATTTTGAAAGCAAAATGAAACGGTGGTTTTAAAATCAGTAGGAGGACGCATTTGTGAAGTTGTTTGAGTTCTTTTTGTTTCCATGAAGGTAAAAGTCTATCTAGATTTTCTCTGATAATAAATCTACACAAAGGACACTGGAGATGTAGATGAAGGAAAGCACGTCAGTGAAGGATTTCACAGTTTAGATGTGACACTTGCAAGTTTTGTTGTGTACTTCACTAGAAGTGTGAAGAGCAGAACAACCGCTGTAATATTATTGTGTTGTCCCTTGCATTGCTGACCTCAGATGATCGTGCTGAGAGAGGTACGTGGTACAAACCCTCATGTTAGAAAGTCATCCATGCGTTGACTCCATGTTGTCCTGGTTTGTCACATTTGCCTCCCACAATTTTACCCTTTGACCCCTCAAAATCTTAGACACTGCATTTAACGTCCACGTCAGCCTCGTCTCCTTCCTCTTACCCCGTCTTCTCTTCCTGCATGTCGTCCCACAGAAGACTGTGACAGCGAGGGCGCTCTGAACGGAAAGGACGTAGGTGAGGAGGTCACAATCGACGAGTTTACACACCGACCTGCTGCAACATCACATTCATGCTCAATCTGTGTGCTAATCCATCCCTTCTTTTTATGGACTTGTTCTCGAGTGGAGTGCTTTGTCCTGTCTTTGGTTTTGACTGAATGGTTGAGACAGGTGTAAAGCTTAAAATCCGCTTTCAGTGCCAAATGTAGCACCTCACCGTGGAACTTTTAAAGGTCCAGTGTGTCAGATTTAGGAGGCTCTAGTTACAGAAAATGGTAGAAATGTAAATATATAATATATAAAATATGTTTTCATTACCTTAGAATGAACCACCGTGTTCCTACAATACTGGCTCCACTGCGAGATGCCACTAAATCCTACATGCTGGCCCCTTTCTTTTATGTATAAACACTGAAAACCATTCACTGAAAATATTGTTGTTCCCTCACATCTGACCTGATCTCCAGACGTCTTCACAGCTCAGTTAGCAATCTCAGCACTTTGTTCATCAGGCTGGCTCGTCTTCACTTAATGTGACTGCTTCTGTGGGTTTGTTGTTGTGCCTTGAAAGCCATTTCGACCTTGACTTTATCACGCATATCTTAATCTTATTCAATCTTATACACGTGTATCTTTGATCATTGTATCATAGTATGCAGTGTAGCTTTAATACAACACAAGAGTTCAAGAGTTTAAAATATGTGAATCGATAGATTTATAATCTCTCAATCACCCTGTTGGGGTTTATTTTCACAAAAAAATTAACCGACTCGCTGTACCTTATCCCGCTTATTGCTAGGGTTGCAAAGGGGTGGAAATTTTCAGTAAATTTCCATGGAAATGTTGGAAATATTCTAAATCGGAGACTTTTGAATGTGAATTTATGAGACTGAACTGAAAATTTCATCTACAATATCATCAAAACTTTATGTCGTCCACGTAGTCTTGTGCTCTGGGCTCTAAAGTGTGGTTGTGTGCATGTGATTGAGGAATGTCATAGATATTCAGGTGTACTTGCATGAAATCTGGTTGTTTTTAGTCAAGATTATGATAAAATATATTTTCCCTCCAACTATATTTAACTTAACCAACCTTTTTAATATTGTAAATTCACGGTTTATTCCCATTAATTCCCATGGAATTTTGCAACCCTACTTATTATTCCCATTAATTCCCATGGAATTTTGCAACCCTACTTATTACACACTTAACTTACTGGAGAAATCAATTATTTGTCCCAAATTATTGATTTTAAAAATGATTTTTATTGTTTTCAAAGTGACCTTATGCATCCACTGTGGTTCTCTATGATCAGAACTGCGTCCATAGCAACTTTCTGCTATTCATAGACACTATACAGAAATATCTGACCAATCAGAGTCAAGTATTCCACATGGCCATGTTGACAACAACTACACGATGACATTATTCACTCAGAAGTTCATACTTGTTCGCATGCTAACATGGTAAAAATAACCTCTGTATGGTAACGTTATGTTCCCGTGACCATGCGGACAGTAGCATCACTGTCCGTAAGCATGGCCTCACAGAGCCGGGTGTGTTTAAGCTTCATCATTCTGTTATTTTCTTGGCATGCTTGGTGCAAAACAGACACAAATCATGAATTAACTCGAATCTAAACATTATCAGCATCAGAAGCAGATTTTTAACTGATCAGTTTGAGCTGTAAAGGTTTAAATAGCCCCGACGTCTGCTTTAACGGTCAGTTTTTCGGCATTCATCAACACATCTGGAGGCAGTGTGTTCACTGTGGGTGTATCTCAAAGCCCTCGCTCTGTGTCTGTGTGTGTTTGAGAACTCGTGGACTTCTTGGTGGGCTCTTTGTGCAGTACGCTACAGCCACCGAGCTTCTCACAGTGTCTCCGTGGCACTCCATGGCAGCTCATTTATCTCATTGTGCTACACGCTGAATCTGCTTTGCTCGGTGGACGCAGCATGCATGGCTTCCATTCTGTTGATGAGATTTAAGCTGGCTGAACAAATGGTCTAATATGAGCTGTAGTTTCTCCCAAGAGTAAGGCAGCCCCTGCCTTCTGTGGCCATGCTTTCTCATGGGATTTTTACTCAGGTACTCTTACTGATTTCTAACGGTGTTGTTCAAGCGTGTCTGTGTTGTGTGATGTGTGGCACGGGATTTCCATTTCTCAGGGAGACATCTTAAATAGTTTGGTATTTTCATTAAGCTCGTAACATTTCTTAGATGTGACGTTTTCAGTGGTGATGTGATTTAAACCATTTTTTTTGCCCATCTCACGTTTGCTTGTCTTCGACCACAGCTGGCCTGCGCAGGAGTTTCCGCCTCAGGAAAGATCGGCAGGGGTCGCCTGGAGAGCCTCAAACTCCTGACGCCAATCACACAGAGTTCCTGATTTACGAAGAAGTAACACAATATCTGCCCCGGCCTGGTGAAAGGCCTCGACTTATAGTACTGATAGGTACGTTCACTGCTTGTGACACCGAAGCAGCTATATGGTATAAGGAGTATTTAGTGCGGTATAGAGTCTGGTGTTTTCTCAAAGGTCTTCTTGGATAATTCAGTTATTTATTCAGTGATTATATGTTCACAGGTTCCCTTGGAGCTCGGATCACTGAGCTCAAACAGAAGGTGATCGCTGAAAACCCTCGACTTTACGGTTTGGCTGTGCCTCGTAAGTCTTTTCCCCGTTTTTAATATTCATACTCGGCTCTGGTGTTTGATGCAGATGATTATATACCACACACGCACGATCTCCCCCACATATCCAAAGAGTCCAAAGAGTCATGATTAAATGTAGGTTGGATCATGAAGTCCTGTTACCCGCTCTTCAACTCAGTGACTCAGTCATTTATGTCATTAGTTAATGGATCATTTAATTATAACATAAGCACACAAGGTAATTTACATTTGGCAGGGCATGATGGCAGGACGGGTAGGATGAAGCGGTTTGTTCATGAATCCGTGATTTCTAATCAAAATTCATGAAGCTAGCCGGTGTAAAATGGTCACTGCAGAGGCGGGTGTTGGCGGTTACCCTTCACAAAATCAACCCACTTCATTTATGGGGAGTTTAAACAAAATAGCAGAGCTGTTTTTCAAATTCTGGCATCCATGGAAGATGCTTTTTCGTTAACGTTTGAAGGCGAAGCCAGCTACCGAAGTTTGTAGCGAGTATGACTAAGTGTAGTAACTCAGAAACAAGCAGGAGAATGACAGATGCTTCGGTCTATAATCAAGCCATGATGTAAGACCGCCCGAAAAAATCCTGAACTCAAAACTGGTGGGGGAAAACGGTTTAACCCTCTAACTCCACATTTCAGTACTACATAGATCACAGTCTTCTCACATTTTCAAGAAAAGAAAGAACGCGGTCCAGTCGAAACTTCACTGATGTTTTGAAGTTGTTTTTCTGCTTCAGGCACTGGATATTTCAACTTGTATGCACAGCATTATGAGATCTAAAAGCTGCCATTGAATTCTGGGCCCATTGTCAGAAAGCTGTGTCTCCGTCAGATGTCATGGGTCTTGCAGTACGACAATCACCCAAAAAATGGTTTGACAAAGTGTTGGAGAGCCCATAGATCACCCGTGCAGAGATCTCAAAAACGGTGTTAAGAGAAGGAATCCATCAAATCTGAAAGATCTGGAGCAGTTGGCAAAATAAGGATGGTCCAAAACTCACTAATGGTTACAGGAACCGACTGATTTCATTTTTTTTGTGCTACCAAATATTATGTTGAGGGTGCCAAATAATTTTCTCTGCTCCATTTTTGTTGTTTTGTGTAAAATATTAATAGATTCAGCTTTTTTTCTCCACTTTTTTGTGTCATTACAACACAAACAAAAGAAACAAACAGGAAACTAATAAAGTATTTGTAATTACAACACTGTTTTTGGGAGAAGTAGTGCATTATGTGACAGAAATGTCGATATCTTTGACTGTACGCCATCAAATTTCATAAAGGTCATCACATTTCAGACCCAAGGTAGATGTTTCTTAGTTACCAGTCTGATAAAAACAACTTCATATCTCGATGTGAATACATTCTGCGTTCAGAGGATCATTAAATGCATGGGTGTTCATCATGACTCATGCATTAGTTATGCATGTGTTGGTAACCTTTTATAAAATGTTACCCCCAAACAGTAATTATCTTTTTCTTTCCACTCTCTCAAGACACGACTCGAGCCAGGAAGTGTCACGAGAGAGAAGGAGTCGAGTACCACTTCATCACTAAAGCAGCTTTCGAGGCCGACATCCAAAATGGAAAGTGAGTATTGAACACCAAACACTTTATTTTTTAACTGAATATATTCAAGAAGAACGCAGGCTGTCGATGAGAGATTGATTTACCGAGGCCTCCAATTCTTTGTCGTAATTCGTGACGGTGCTGTGTTTCTGCAGATTCATTGAATACGGGGAGTATAAAGATAATCTGTATGGCACCAGTTTGGAGTCCATTCACAGAATTTTGGATCAAAACAAAGTCTGCCTGGTGGATGTGCAACCAGAGGTTAGTATCAAAACTTCAGTACATGCAAGGATCTCTCTCGTCCTTTCTCGATCAGCCACTATAAAACTACTGATTTAGATAATTGTCATCTCATTTTATCCGCCTCAATAGCGCAGAACAGAAGCCAAATTGTAGGCAGTTAAATTAGAGTTGTTAAGCTTTTACTTGTCCCCTTCGAAGCATGACTAAGACTTCAGTGCATTTAGTTTGAAGGCTGCTCTCAGACTTTCAGAAGTAACTGCTGGGTTTTATGTCTCTGATCTTTCTGGTGGTTCTTTTGTCAGGATAAGAATTTGTTAGTGAATTAATAACCTTCTAAGACTAAAATTAGATTTTGTGAATTGTGCTTTTACAAGGTATTCAGATCAAGAATATTGTGACTGATAAGTATGTTGTTCCAGCTGCCCGGTGAAATGGATGTTTTCTCCTCACACTCAGGTCCTGAAGACTCTGCGCACTGCCGAGTTCAAACCGTACATCATCTTTGTAAGACCTCGGATTAACGATCAAGATCAAAGGAAACCACTTGGCTCCTCTTCCTCGCTTAGCTTAGGAATCACAGTGAGTTACATGATGCAGACTTTGCACGATTTACGTTTATTGGCCTGCGTTCTGTTCTGAATCAACCTCTCTTCTTCCTCGTGCCGACCAGGAGGACGACCTACAGGAAATGAAACAGTCTTCTGAGCGGATGGACGAGTGCTACGGCCATTGGGTGGACTACGTCTTGACGAAGGAAGACCCAGCCAGTGCCTTAGCTGAGCTCCAGGTCGTACTGGAGAGAATGCAGACGGAGCCTCAGTGGGTGCCCGTGTCCTGGTTGAGGAGCTAACATGCCTAACGGAGCTCGACTGTTTCAAAGTTGGAGGACTGATCCAGCGTTTACTGCCGTCCTAACCATTCCACAAATACAGGCTTGTGAAAATTGGCTAAGTCAGTATCATAAAACATCTGCAAGGACTGAAAGCTGTTCCTTTCCCCATCAGTCTGAACTTTAGGTTCTTCAGTGTACAAAGGCAGTATAACAGCTCTGATGGGCATGTATACATGCATGTAGGACAGCGTTCCTAAAGCAAGCCGTAGTTAAAGATCTGCACCCCGTATGATCAGTTACGTGAGATGTTTACTGTAATAGCAGCTAAAATGTTTAGTGCCATATCCAGCATCCATAACTGTGAAGATCTGCTCACGCTGGAGATGTACTTATGTTACCGTTACCTGAAAGTCTGAATTAAATCAGAAAAACAACTCACGAGGCATCCGGCATTATTTGGGGAAACCATTTACTTTAGAATGAGTTATGCAACAATTACAAACCATAAACAAAAAGAAGGAAAATATACATATGTTTGCATTGTGTGCAAGAAATACACAAGGCCTTTTTTACTTCCACAGCTTCTTGATCGACATGTTCTTCTCGCTGTCTTTCTGCATCACCTGGAGGGACAAGAAGAACAGGCTTAATATTCAGGTACGGGGAGAAACATCCGTTATTAAAAATGAGCTTCATGTTCAGATTCGTGAGACAAACCTTTGCCACAGCCATCTCGAAGTCCTCCTGGGTGACGTGAACTCTCCTTTCTCTCAGAGCGTACATCCCTGCCTCTGTGCAAACACCCTAAAAGACACACACATAATGAAATTACACTTCAAGGCCAGCTGCGTGCTGCATTTCCCACCCGATTGATATCATTTAACAAGCCGACTCTTACCTTAACCTCAGCGCCAGAGGCTCCGGGCATGAGCTCTGCGATCTTCCTCAGATTAATGCCACGTGTCAGGTTCATCTTTCTGGAGTGGATCTTCAGGATGTCCAGACGAGCCTGTTTGTGCGGGGTGAAGATATGATCAGATTAAAAATAAAAACATCAGCAGGTACAAGTGTGTGGATATACTGTACGAGTGCCTACCTCTTCGTTTGGAGGGGGGAACTCGATCTTCCTGTCGATCCTGCCTGGCCTGAGCAGAGCCGAGTCCAGGATGTCAATACGGTTGGTGGCCATGATGACCTGAGAAAGTGAATTTTAGTCAGATTAAAAACAGAAATTCATATTGTTCTGAGTATTTTGATATTAAACACGTGTGTGTGACATACCTTGATGTTCTTGGTGGCCTCGAAGCCGTCCAGCTGATTGAGCAGCTCCAGCATTGTCCTCTGCACCTCGCTGTCACCGCCTGAGCCGCCCTCCAGACGAGACGACCCGATGGAGTCGATCTCGTCCATGAAGATGATGGAGGGGGCGTGTTCTCTAGCCATGACGAACAGCTCGCGCACCATACGGGCACCTGGTGCGAGAGAGGGAGGAATTAACCTCAAGAATGTAACAAAATGTAAATCAAGAAAGGAGATTAATCGGAGAGACAGAAGAGCTCACCCTCTCCGATGAACTTCTGGACCAGCTCGGAGCCGGACACCCTGATGAAGGTACAGTCAGTGTGGTGGGCCACCGCTCTGGCCAGCAGGGTCTTCCCTGTTCCTGGGGGACCGTACAGCAGCACACCCTGCACACGGTGAAAGCAAAGCGAGGATGAGAACCATCTTTACACTGACAGATGGAGACAACATATGACCAGAGCTGAACGAGTTGGCTAATATTTGATAAACATTTCTTCTTCTTCAAGTTAATTGGGCTGTTTTATGTCACGTCTTTGGGTTTGAGCAAAACAAGACCAAAAACTATTGAACAATCACCTCAGGCTCCAGGATATAAGAGTTATTTTATGTTTTATAGAGCAACCATTTAATCTGGATGACAATTAGAATCATGAAAAGTGAAAATATTTAGTAGTCCAAGCCCTAAATATCACTTTTAAGTAAAATCTTTGTACTGTCTTTTCAGCAGGATGACAACGCAGTTATATTGTGAACACACGTCTAATCTCAAAATGTGAATAAACAAAAATCTATATAGAAGGTCAAATAAACAATCCTTTATCTGACACCACGTGTGCCTTGAAATATTTCCTTTTCTATTTGCATCTCACCTCACCTCTCTTCTTCAAGAATCAGGACAAAGTCCAGTACTTGTCAATCACCCACCTTGGGCTGTGCGATTCCCAACGCCTCGAACAGCTCAGGGTGCTTGACGGGCAGCTCGATCACTTCCTTGATCTCCTTGATCTGCTTATCCAGGCCACCGATCATTTCGTAGGTGGAGTCCGGCACCTTCTCCACCATCATAAGGGACACCAGGGGGTCCACCTTGTTGGGCAGGATCTTGTGCAGGGTGTAGCTGTCGTTACGCAGAGCCACGCGACAATTTGGAGTCACCTGGTGCAAAGCAAATAGAGCTATTTAATTACTCTCACTTACAACCATTATTAAGATGACAACAACTATAATACTCACATCGTTGATGTCGATGTTCTTGTCCACGTCCACGACAAATTTTCCTTCTGGATGCACCTGAAAATGACGAGGAGATATGTAATTAAATTTAATCTGTCGACCAGTCATCAAAATGTAGTGTGCTACAAACTACGAGTACTTACCTTGACCAGCACTTTCTTTTTGTCCATGACTCTAACCACTTCTCCTACATAGGACCCCTGCTCCTGTAGCAACTGCAGCTCCTCACGAAGGAGACGCACTGAGAGACAAAAAGTGAAACTTGAATATCGTTACCCATGAATGAACAGGTGAGATATTGTTTTAAAAACACGCTGGTGTCGCAGCGTGTACCTTTGGCATTGAGCTCATTCCTCTGTGCCTGCAGACGTCTGAGATTCTGGCTCTTGTCGTTTACCGTCAACTGTGGAGAAAAACAAGCAAATCAGGATCGAAGGACGAAGATGAAACGTGTTACCGGATGAAAGTTTGCAGTCTCACCTGTAACTCTTCTATCTTTGACAAGTAGTACTGCCGGAGACCTGAGCCACCTTTACTCTCCCCCATCTCCATCTGCTAAAGACAAGACATCATCAAACTTTAACATCTTACTATGTCCAAGAACTCATTTCATTTATAGTTTTTTAATCTCTATTTGCTATTTATGTAGTTTTATATTTGTAAAAATCTTTAATCCCTGCACATTTAATTTAAATTTTGATTTATCTTTTAGGTGAATTTTAATTTGCTGCTCCTGGATGCATGAATTTCCCTCAGGATCAATAACGTATCAGTAGAAATATTAAAGATCCAGTATAAAATTCTCATATTTGAGATGCTAAAACCAGAGAATGGAGTTTTGCCAGAATTTTAACAATTTCTGCTGATTCATTTTCTTAATTTTTTTACTTGAAATGAAATTATACACTAATCTTTACAATTTTTACAAAATAAATAAACAGAACAGAGCATGTGGTGTGTTTGTGGTGTGTGGTGTTTCAATTTAGCACAAAAACATGCGAAGAAAATAGAAAAAGTTAAACAAAAGAAGGGCGTTTAGGAGCAATAAACTTTTCCAATATTCCCAAATTTCTTCACATTTTGCTGATTTAATTTTCAAATGGTCGACTGTTCTAAGATAAGATGAGACAAGACAGACTGTACTGATCTCTCACTTGTTTCAGTGGCTTTACAACATACAAGGTGGATAAGATAAAATACTTTTAGCACTTTCATAATTAAAAATATATATTTTATATGCATAAAGCAGGGACGTCCAAAGTATGGCACGGGGGCCAATCAAGCTTCATTTAAATATTATATTTTATTTATAGGATTGTCTAAGACTGTATGGCTGGAAGATTTGTGTTTTTGTTGTTGTTGACATAATAAAGCATTTGAACCTTTAAGGACATAACTGCTTTGACATAATAAAGCATTTGAACCTTTAAGGACATAACTGCTGGTGTCACATCTACAGATATATATATATTAATCAGCATAAATTGTTAAAACGGTTATTTCTCTGGCAAAACGCGATTCTCTTTCTTTTTAATCTTTTTAATATTTCTACTGTTGTTAGATACGTTATTGATCCTGAGGGAAATTGATGCATCCAGGGGCAGCAAATTAAAATTAACCCAGAAGATAAATCTGAATTTTTATATTATTTATAGATAGATAGATAGAAAGATGAGACACAAAATATAACTTTCAGTATGATTTTTGTTAAAGACAAGAGCAAGAGCGATTTAAAATGTTCACAGACTTTTACATTACTCATAATAAGTCATGTTTAAAATGAACACGAGCTTCAGATTTGTATGGACATGCATAAAACACACACACACACACACACACACACACATATATTAATTAAAATGATCTCCTTTTACAACAAAGTCACATTAAAGTAACGACACAGATGTATGTAACCTGTCAACACTGACTGAGCCCGGTGAGTTCAGAGGAGCTGATAAATAAATAAAAAGGTTTTTAATGTTTTGTTGAGTTTGTGCAACAACAGCCTGATAATAATAAAAACTGGAAACAGCTCAGCTCGGCTCTCCATGACAACCGAAGCTAATGTGGCTAGTTCACCTGCTAACGAGCTAAGAAGAAGTCGCGCTCGGTAATAATCAAACTAATTAAACTATTTAAACTCGTACATGGTTTAAAACAAAGATAAGAAGCGGATCAGACTGCACAGTCATCCCCAGCTAGCTCCAGCTAAGCTACAGCTGACAGACAGCGGGTAGCACGATGCTAGGCTAGCTACAATGAGACAGCAAACCGGCAGAAACTAAAACTCTGTTTTTATGAATGAAGCCACGTTTTATTTTTTACTATCAGCAGCACGGACACACGCGGAGAACACGCCTCGCTTCGTTTAAAAAAAAAAGCAGTTGTTCGACTAAAAGAGTCAAACGGCGACGTTAGTTTGATAAAACACGAATAAAAACGGTAGAAAAAAGAAACACCTACATGATCGACACCGTCCACCTCCATGTTGGAAACTCCAGCATCCGCTTCAGGACCAGGCGGGTTTCCGGAACTGCTTCTTGTTCGAGGTGGTAAATAATATGACAGGCATGCGCACATCGCCACCTACAGTCCTTTAAAACATACACATATATAAATATACATTTCAGTTACAAAGCAGATAGTTTACCCATACAAACATATGTATCATTTTTTAACAACAGTAGCTCAGTCCATAGAGACTTGGCTTGGGAACCAGAGAGTGGCCGGTTCCCACTGCCGAGGTGCCCTTGAGCAAGGCACCAACTACCTGCAGGGCACCGGCCTGACTGGCTGGCCCATCACTTCACCATCTCTCTCCACATTTGCATGTCTATGAGCCTTGTACATGTACTGTGTGTGTGTTTGGGGGTTAAAAATGCATGTAAATTGAGTGAAAAAGGAATTTCCCCATTGATTGGATTAATAAAGTATATCTTCTTCTTAAATTTAAAGGTCCACTGTGGGATTTGATGGAATTTATTTGCTAAATATGATATATACTACTCAAAAGTAGTGTATAATCACCTGAAAAAAAGTTTTTGTTTGTCTTAGAACGAGACTTTTATATCCACAGAGAGGAGCGGGTCTTCTTTTACAGAGTCTGCCATGTTTCTACGGTAGCCCAGAACGGACAAACCAAACACAAGCAAATTTAAAGGCCCACTGTGGGATTTAGATGGAATTTATTTGCTAAATATTGAATATACTACTCAGAAGTAGTGTATAATCACCTGAAAATAAGAATTTATGAGTTTTTGTTACCGTATAATCACCTGAAAATAAGAATTTATGAGTTTTTGTTACCTTAGAACGAGACTTTTATATCCACAGAGGGAGTGGGTCCTCTTTTATGGAGTCTGCCATGTTGCTACGGTAGCCCAGAACGGACAAACCAAACGCAAGCTCTAGCTTGGAAAACGGCGGTTGGTGGTGATGAGGTGAGGGGTCTTCACTTGGTTGCAATCTGCAAGTTCACCACTAGATGACTTATACACTGGACTTTAAATACAGTGTTAACCTTTAGGGGTGATGGTAGCATAATCCATATGGACTTTGAACAGAAGGGTGGTCGGTTTAAGTCCAGCGTGGACCAAAGTATGGAGGGTGAACCGGTAGCTGGAGAGGTGCCAGCACACTCGTATCTATTTTTTAGTGCATATTTTGTACGCCCAACAGTGCAGGACAGATATAAAAACTCCTTTGTTCTTGTTGCCGTAGGCCTTCTCAACAGCTCAGACATGTATTTATTGTTCATTTATCATTCATAATTATGTTATGTTTATGTTGCTCTGCTGTTGCACCACAAATTGCCCCTGGGAGAT